>NW_027202422.1:0-241319 GCF_024711535.1 Dipodomys merriami | reverse complement strand
ACAAAGGGGAAGATACAGGAACAGGGAGAGAAAGGGAATCTTAAGAGTTTAAAAAGTGAAGCCTATCCTAGAAAAAAAAATCCTTTCCAAAAATATACAACTGTAAGATTACTTGTGAGGGATTCTAGAGCTGAGCAGTGAGATCTGGAAAGAGATAAAAGATTAGAAAGCCATCTTAAACAAGACTCAGAAGGCTGAGATATGTACCCTGGAAAAGTCAAATCATCAAGACAAGATAGTGCTATAAGTTACTACCTTAAGTGTGTTTAAGATACAGCTGTTAGGACACTAAAATAGTAAGATCTTGGAGATGAGACAAGATATTTTATGGCTAAAATATGTATTCCTCCCTTCTGCTCCCTAACAGTAAGAGAGTTAATTGTCACTATTTATACAAAGTATACCTCATGTTAGTGGTTGTAACCACAAGATAGATTGATGACCTAGTTTGTGCAAATAACTTTAGCCACACCCCTATATTAAGTTGGATAAAAAGTTTGTTAAGCAGGACCACCAAAAACTGGTGGTGAGCCTTTGGGTCCCCTGGTGTCCCTCTTTCCTTTCCCTCTCTGTAATTTCTCAGTTCATTGGCCAGGTATCCCTTCATCTCTGCTGTTCCAGAGTTGTGGACAGAACTGATATTCTGAGCTCCTCAATACAAACGGTGGAAACACACTTTATCAAAGAAGATACACAAACATATATGAGCACCTGGCAAGATACCAATCATCAGCAGTCATCCTGTGAGTCCTTAGTGAAGAAGTGGAGTTCCATTATGGTGGTCATAATGGCTAAGTGTAAAAAGTATGTAATAAAACCTTTGGAAGGTTCTTTTTCTCTTTTTTCTCTGTAGTCCCAGATGGCCTGGAACTTTCCAGCCTTGTCTCAGCCACAGAAGTGATGGGAGTTTGAATATGTGCTGCCATGCCTGGCATTTAGGAAGTTCACAACAAAGCAATAACAAAGTACATGAAAGCAATTTTGTAAATGATGTACATTTGCTTCCTCAATTGTAAAATAAAACAATACGAAAGTGCATGAAAAGTCTTTTTTTCTTTTTTTTTTTTTTTGTCGGTTGTGGGGCTTGAACTCTGGGCCTGGGCGCTGTCCCTCAGCTCTTCTGCTCAAGGCGAGCGCTCTACCACATGAGCTACTGTGCCACTTCCAGCATGAAAAGTTTTGTAAGTGATATGTATTTACTTCCTCAATTGTAAAATTAAACAAATATATGTCAAAATATCACATTATTAACATTATTTATATATATGTATATGTATATATATATATATATATATATATATATATATATATATATGCAGTTCATCAGGCATCACTATACCTCAACAGATCAAATGCAAAGTCAAATTTCTACTTCTTTCTAGGAGAAGCAGAAAAGGTCAAAATCTATGGATATATGACCATATAAGATGATATTAAGTAACTGCTTAAATAGGGATATAGGTTGACCTTTTGTAACAATGAGATGTATAAGACACTCCATTGAAAATGAACTTTAAAACTGGTGAGGGGGAGGGAGGGAGTAGCTGTGGAGGTGGGAGGGAAGGGATCGTAGGGGAAAAAACAAAAGACGAGGCAACAATGCTCCATAGGAAATGTACTCATTACCCTGGTCATTTAACTGTGACCCCTCTGTACAGTATTTTTACAATAAAAATGTACAAAAATTCTACTTTAAAATCTAACATCTAAGGCAGTGTCTGGAATACAAGGAGATAAAATAAATCTACAGGAGGGATATCTTTAACACTGTGACAATGAGACGTGAAAGCTGGATTTTAAATCAGGGTTTGACAAGATCAAATGTCCACTAAATATGTGATTACAGCTACAGAGCTGACCATGATCGTAAGAATGGAGGTACAACTGAAAGTCAGCTAAGGCTGCTACAGCATTGTATGTAGACATAATGTGACCTCTCCAATAATTGTAAAGCACAAAATAGAAGTTAAGTCAGTAAAATACATGGGAGGGTTTTCCCACTGAGAAAAATTGCAGTGGGTGATCATTGCTCTTTGGTTGAGAGTATACAGTCCATCTCATTTTACTTTAAGCTAAAGTATATTTCTGATATGAACACAATTGTAATATATCAGTGTTTCATGAGTGCAGACTAGTGTAGGTGCATGTTACTCTAATATATATAAAGGCTCTACCTTCACACTCCATTCTATGTTGTTAAGTTTGCATGGAGAAATGTTCATAACTAGGAAATTTAGACTCTTGTGAATCTGATTCAGGAAACTGAAATAAGACATTTGGGTCATCCACTCCAATTATTTGGTTTGTGACTATGAAATAAATACCATTATTTAAAATGCACATGAATTTTTGAAAATTCATGCAATACCATATGGCAAACATACAAAAGATACAATTACTCATCTTCTTATATGAGCTGAAGGGAAGTTATTCCTGACATGCACTCGTTTTTTTAAAGAAATACATTTAATAATGTCTACCCTTTTTATATTACTTTTTCAAAATGTAAATATACATACTTGAGAAAAGATTCTGTGCTTTTTATTAAATACTTCATTATATCTATAGCTCTATCTATCTATCTACCTATCTATCTATCTATCTATCTATCTATCTATCTATCTATCTATCTATCTATCTATCTATCTAATCTATATCTATCTAAAGAACTAGGCAGGCAAAGCCAACCAAATTTCCCAAATACTTGAGACTGACCAGTTGCAGACCTAGAATTCAAATCCAGTTTTCCATCATGCTTATCTGAGGATGTTCTGTGAATGTCACATTACCTTTTAAGAGATAAGGAACAGAAGAATCTACATTATTTTTCTAATTATAGCTATAATGGCAATGAAATTGCTATAGAAGGAAAATATTTTTTAAATGAAAAAGGTATTGGGTACAAATTTGTTAGTAATCAAATCAAGATTGGTTAATTTTCTAAAGAAATTCCTGAATGACCATCATTCAAGCTTCCACTGTTTATGCTGCCTGGAGTAAATGCTTTAGGAGAACAACTCCATGCCAATGACACCAGTGCATATGAAGAAAACATGCTTTTAACATTCAGCATCTTGAATGCAAAAGAAATAATTATACAAATATAATCTAAAAGGAAAAATTTTTGTGACTGTTACTTCCTCATTATACCAAAGAAAACTTACTCCCTTTTCTAAAACATATATCTATTTTACTGATATTACTATAATTACTATTAATAATGTAGGAATAATATATTATAATATCATTAATGTTATGTAATCTATAAGTAATATATGTATAATATGTTTATAATAATTGATACTACTATAGTAACTATAATTAATACCTGTACAAAACTGAATTTTGTGTTATATATACTACGAATGGCATAAGAAATGAGAACTCTAATATACACCACATGCTTTAGTCACATAATTTATTGTTTTGCATGAATACGGAGGGTTGAAATAGGACCCAGGTGCTGTCCCTGAACCATATTACTCAGGGCTTGTACTCTACCACTTGATCCACACATCAATCTCCTACTTTTTTTTTGGAGGCTAATTGGTAATATGAGTTTCACAATTTTTTTTCTGTCTGGGCTGGCTTCAAACAGCTATCCTCAGATCTCAGCCTCCTGAGCAGCTGGGATTTCAGACATGAGCCTTGTTACATATTTTTTAATTCCATGCATGGCAAGTTGTTAGGTCATTATTTTTGTGTGTTCAAATATATTATGGTGGTTCATTTCTAAACTGATTCAGAATGAACAACCACTTATTGGGAAAGACTATATGTTGGAATTGAAATTGTAAATGCACTTATCTCACTATCAATTTTCAAAGATAATGTTAAATATTTCCAATTCCTGGAACTAAAACATTAAATAAGCATCCCTTCCTTAACTGTCTCATTTTCAACAGTATAAAACCTACTCTATAAACATCTATATTCAAGAAAGCAAGCCTCTCTAACCACATATTCACCTTCAGTTATCCTCCTCATCTCTATATGGCCTTTTACAATGGATGTCCTCTAACATTGACTACACATCCACCAGAGTCAGCCTACCACATCCAACACTTTGTAAAACTTCCTAGATAAAGTTGTTTGCCCCATCCTCATCAGCCTTTCTGCAGCCTCAGTGGAGAGCTTGTTCTCCTGCTTTACCTGTAGACTATATCCTGTTATATTTCCTAGCAAAGAAATAATAGCTAGCAGGCCTGAGCCTTGGTATATTCAGAGGTTCATTGGTATTCAATGTTTCCTTTTCCATTTCCTTTCCTTCCTTGGTAAGTGAGTTGGAATAACAGAACAAATCAATTTGAAAAGCAGTGTGTTTTAGTGTAAATGAAAAGATACTTGTACATCTCATTGTTGCAATGGGTCCACCTGTATCCCTAGTTAAACGATTTGTTTTTGCCCTTCCCTTCCACCAATTATACCAACATCAAATACAGTGAAAGCAGGGGTTATACCGTGGGTACGATATTTTCACAATAAAAAATAAAATTTTAAAAAAAGAAAAGAAAAAATACTGATTTGAAAATACTACAAGTGTTTGTTCTTTACATTTATATTTCAATTCAAATATAATAGGACTGCTGCTAGTGGTTCATGCCTTTAAACCTAGCTATTTAAGAGCCTGAAAGATGAGGATCATAGTTCCAAGCTAGACCAAGTAGAATAGACCATGAGGCTCTTATCTCCAACTAAGAACCAAAAAGCTAAAAGTGGAGCTGTGGCTCAATTGGAATAGTGCCAGCCTTGAACAAAAAAGAAAAAAGAAAGCACATAGCCCTTGAGTTTAAGTCCTATTATGAGCACACATACACCATACATACACACACATATATACATATATATGTATACAGACATATTTAATCTACTATGTATAAATTATATGCATACATATGTATATATAGTTATATAATAAAATATTACAAAGTGTCAAATATATACAAGCAAATGTTTGATCTTTCTCTTCGAAACAGATTCATATAGAGTTATAGAAGTCCTGCTCAGAGCAACGCATAGTCCCTATTAAAGGAGCAAAGCCAGAGAGAGATGTCTTGGCCTGTGAGCCATGGTAAATCACAGCAAACAAACACCAAAAGATTCACTAGTACAAGGAAGGCCATCTGTTTATGGGACCACCAAATAATCAGTACTTGGCTTTTCAATTTGAGATCAAGAAAACAAACAAAAATATTTGCCTACAATGGATTATAAATGGTAAACATTGGTCCTTTTTTAGCCTAAAAGCTACCGCAAATGGAGGACAGGTTTATTATCACAAGATCCAGATGGTTCTTTACCAGGGCTGGGCCATACAGAAAAATCTCGAAATTCCTAAGGCCTGTTTAAAATTTCATTGTGTGTAAGTACAATTGGGTTTTTTTTTTTGATCTACTCATTTAATGTGGGGAAGCTGGGCTGTTTCCATATTTTGGCCACTGTGAATAGCTCTGCAATGAACATAGGTGTGCAGGTGTCTTTTGGATCTAGAGCAAATCATGTTAAGTAAGGTAAGTCAACACACAGTTGCATGTTCTCTCTGATATGCTGAAGTTAGACCTAAAATGTACTGGAATATGACAAATTATACCGGATTCTAGAGACGCACATACAGGGAGAACAAAAGATGCTACTCTTAGGAGAGAAACTCAAAGGCACAATGCATAAGTGCCTTTCCATATTTATATAAAATAATATACATAATGAAACAAACTCTAAGACTTGGAAAAAAAGGATTTTTTGTTTTTAATTATGGATGATTCTATATTCTTTATCTTATGTATGGTGGATTCAAGTGTACAACTTCGTAAGTGTTGGGGGAGGGTACAAAATTCAAGAGAAAAGGGGTGAAAAGTGCAGCCATAGAACTCACTGGACACGGATGAAAGTGAACTATACAATTCACAGATGGAGATGAGAGGGAGGGCCTGGGAGAGAAAAAGGGAACAGAAGACACTGTATGAAAGGCAATGTTCTGGGGCTGGGAAGGTGGCTCAGTGGTAGAGTGCTTGCATTGTATGCATGAAGACCTGGGTTTGATTCCTCAGCAACACATAAGCAAAAAGAAAGAAACCAGAAGTTGCGCTGTGGCTCAAGTGGTAGAGCGCTAGCCTTGAGCTGAAGAGCTGAAGGACAGTGCCCAGGCCCAGAGTTCAAGCCCCACAACCGGACCCCCAAAAAAAACAAGAAAGAAAAAAAGATAGGCAATGTTCTCATTACCTGATTCAGGTAATTGTAACCCCTCTGTACATCACCTCTAAAAGAATAATAAAGCAAATTAACAATAATAAAAATCTCTACATTCCACTCAGCTGAGTCAATCCAAATTATAAGAATCTTTCAGCAAACTTACTTTCTCATCTTTACCACCTCCTCCATCCTGTAGATTTAAATGGAAAATAAATGGCAAAAAATGAAATAGCTTTATTGGCTCTTTTGGAAAAAAGAATTAAATCAACTATCTAATATCTATTTGGCTGATTATTAAATAGTTGAGTGATGGTCTGCTAAGAGGCAGACCATCATCCTAATGGAGCTGTTATCCTGGGATTTCTTCTAAAGCCAGATGTGCCCTGAATGAGGAATTTATTTATAATAAAATTTCTAAGGAATTCACTTATAACTGAAAAAAAATATTTCAGTGGTCAATCGTGAGCGTCTATTTGCTTCTCATATGACTAGCACTCAGGCTTCCTCTACAGATAGGAATTTATTTTAAAAAGATCTACCCAGAAAAGAAACTGAGTAAAGGGGAGGGGAAATATGGTATACAGGATCTCCTGGAGAATTGAAGGCAATTGAAAAGCAGTGTTGATACATGTGAGTCTTATTTCTAAGACAAGTCACTAGTGATGGTCAGGCCATGAAGTCTGATCACGACTTGAACCTCATTCCAACACCTTCAAGACAAACCTTAGGACATGATTTCACTGTGCTCTTCCTCCTGAGAGCCTCATCTCCCCGTGCTCTGGCTATGCTGGCCTCCTCATCCCACCACACAGAATCTTGGGGCTGAGAATCTTTCTTCTCTCTACACTTTTTGAACTGATTCTTTTTCCTCAGGTGCCTCTTGTATGACCCAAGACACGTTTTCAGAACGTCTCTACCAGGTTCACTGATTTTGTTCTGAGAGATACTCTTTACATCCAGTAGGCTGGACTTTGAAGCTAGCCTTGGCAAGAAAGGCTGTGAGACTCTTATTTCCATGGAATCATTAAAAAAAAAACTGGGTGTGGAGCTGTAGCTGAAGTGATGGAACATTAGCCTTAAGAAAAACAAAAACCAAAGCAAAACAAATATTCTCAGGGAAGAAATGTGGAAATCTGGGGCTGATGGCTCATGTCTGTAACCCTAGCTACTCAGGAGGCTGAGATCTGAGTATTGGTGTTCAAAGTCAGCCTGCACAGGAAAGTCTAATGAATCACCAAAATAGCTGGAAGTGGAGTTGTGGCTCAAGTTGTAGATCACTAGCCATGAGCAAAAGAGCTCAGGGACAGTGCCCAGGTCTAAAGTTCAAGCCCCAAGACCAAACAAAAAGCTGGAAGCAGTGCTGTTGCTCAAGTGGTAAAGTGCTAAGCAAAAAAGCACAGGGATAACACCTAAACTCTGAGTTCAAACCCCAGAAGTGGCAAGGAAGGAAGGAATGATGGAAGGAGGAATGGAAGGAAGGGAGGGAGGGAGGGAGGAAGGAAGGAAGGAAGGAAGGAAGCAAGGAAGCAAGGAAGTAAGGAAGGAAGGAAGGAAGGAAGGAAGGAAGGAAGGAAGGAAGGAAGGAAGGAAGGAAGGAAGGAAGGAAGGAAAGAAGGACCTTACACAATATCACTGGGGAAATTCTATAATCCATGTGTGGTGACTAATGCTAGGTTAACTTGACCAGGCCCTGGAGAATGCAAATACTTGTTCAAGCATTCTGTCATCCAGGTTTCTTGATTAGATTAACACTCTGTAGACTCTCCAAAGCAGACTTTGCTCCCTAGGCAGGATAAGCCTCGTCCAATCAGGTAAAAGCACAGACTGAACAGAAGCAGCAAGCCTCCCCCAGACACATGCTCCTCCCCCGGACCACCTGCTTCCGCTGGGGCATGGACCTCAGCAACCTATAAGCCAGGATAGGAACAAGGCTCTTCTGTGCCTCAGGTCTGGCATATACCCCGACCAGTGCACTGACTACAGACTTGAGGGGGTGAGGATAGAGAGGGACACTTGCATATTCTTTCTTTCTTTCTCTGTCTCTCTCTCTGTCTCTCTCTCTGTCTCTGTCTCTCTCTCTGTCTTTCTCTCTCTCTCTCTCACATACACACAGACACACACAGACACACACACATACACACACACATACACACACTGGTTGTACACTGGTGGGGAAGGGCCTGGGAACCTCTAGGGAGAACTTACTCTTAAAGGAGGTGTGATCAGATGACCTGCTTGGCCTGTGATCAAAAGCCTCATCCTGGGATGGGAAGTATCAAGCATCAGTAGACTGAAAGCAAATGGTGAAGTTAGGGCTCTCCAGAGATGGCATCTTGTTTCCCTGTAAACCAAAGTGATGATTCCATTTGTGTCCTCTCAGCTCAGATGATCTTCTTTTTAATTTCCCCCTGAACACAAGACAGAATTAATTTGCATGTTCAATTCACCCATAGACATGGTGTAATTTGATCTTGGCGAAGCCAGCCTGTGCTGAATGATCTCAGTAAGTGAGGAATTCTCAGCTTCCATATAGATCCAAGGAGCTACCATGCTCAGGAGGGCAGAGAATGTGCTCACCTGGGACAAGGCAGAGCATAGACCATTCAAACACATGGCGCCCATCCTCTCTCAGGCAAAGACAGATGAATCCGTCTACCCACCCTGAGTGATCATAGTAGACATGAGCCTCCATGCCTCTCATCTCCTGCCCTTTCTACAGCCTTCCAATCCCCAATCACTAACTTTGTTCAGAAACCCATGTACTATTATATACAATGTTGTTAGGCAACTCACTTTTTTTTCTAATCACTGCATAACTGGGATATTTTCTCATGTGATTAAGTACTTCATTATTTGGTGGATTTGAATCACTCAGACTGAAATATCATAACACAATGAGAGTTTCCTTTTATTGGAAAGGGAAAGAATTCCTCCATGTCTGTTATCCTATTTAAAACAAAAACAAAAACAAAAACACCACGATGGATGTTCTTTCTCCAAGGATTTCCTGAGTTAAATAATTAGAGGCAATATCACTTCTGGATCAAAGGAAGTGTCTATTTGGAAGAATTTTGGAACACATGTGTACAGTTCTTAGAGATATCCTCATAGGCACATATCTTGGGGAGAGCATGTTTCTCTGATAGTGGGTGAGATGGATTCAGAAATACTTTGGGTTCCATAAGGCCATGGACAAAAGCTAAGCTTACAGCTCAGCAGTACTTATTAGCAATCTCATAGTCCTTAGTGGCAGCATGCCCTTGAAATATATGTGGTGTCTCCCTGGTCAAAGTTGTAGACTCTATCACTTTTTTTTTAGTCCCCCTGAATACTGTTAAAGACATTAACAAGGAACCGCTGGGCTGCTTGTGAAAGAGCCCTGAAGAAACCAAGGCTCTAGACACTTGAAAGCACTGGCCACTAGGGGGCAGTGGAGAGCCACAGACAGCTGTCAGGATGCCTGTAACAAGGTTGTTATATTTGAAACTTTCTTTCTTTCTTTCTTTCTTTCTTGCTTGCTTGCTTGCTTGCTTGCTTGCTTGCTTGCTTGCTTGCTTGCTTGCTTGCTTGCTTGCTTGCTTCTCCTTCCTTCCTTCCTTCCTTCTTTTCCTTCCTTTCTCCCTTCCTTTCTCTCTTCCTTTCTGTCTTTCTTTCTTTAATAAAATGTTATTGCAAGTCAATGCAAATGTTGGGTTGCGTGCAGCCTGTGGGGCATCAGCTTCAGTTTTAATTGGATGACTCAGGTCCGTCCATCTGAGGAGCACCCAACTCAGCACCCCCATCATCCTTCCTCCACTCCGTCCCCCGCCCCGGTTTGCCACAGTCATGGTCCTTTGCCTATATATAGCAAGCCCACGAGTTTCAGTTCTGCCTTATCCAGCCCTGCCTGCCCTGCACCTGTGCAGACTCGTTCCCTTCAGACCAGATGTGCACCAAACTGGTTGCACATTTCTGGTACTTTCTGATCAGGAACCAAAGAACTTCGCCTTGAGTCCCAGGTCCTGTCATATCCTACTAGGAAATCTTGGTCACATCTACCATCTTCACCAGGTCTCAGTTTTGCATCAGGAAAATGGGTGTATTGGAATACATCTGCCACAGTCTCTATTATCATCTTCCTACTCTTCTTTGATTCTACAAAAAAACAAAAAAAAAAAACAAGAGAGAGCCCATTTCTGGGTTCTGGTGCCTTATTCCTGTCATCCTAAGTACTCAGGAGGCTGAGATTCGAAGATCACAGTTCAAAGCCAGCCCGGGCAGGAAAGTCTGTGACACTCTGATCTCCAATTAACCACCAGAAAACCGGAAGAAGAGCTGTGACTCAAGTGCTAGAGAGCTGGCCTTGAGCCAAATAAATCTCAGGGCAGCATTCAGGCCCTGAGTTCAAGCTCCTGCCCACCCCACCCCACCCACACAGAAATCATGTACTATGTGTTTGTGTGTGTGTTTGTGTGATGGTACAAAGACTTGAATTGAGGGCCTTGTGCTCTTGCTTAGCTGTTTTTTTTTTTGATCAAGGTTGACACTCTACCACTTGAACCACACCTCCACTCATGATTCATGGTTCAATAAAAGGGCTTTAGTAGCAGCTCATAAAATGACATTACCAAGCACCAGAGGAAAGGGTGGTCTTGCTTTGTTCTCTCTAGCTTCTAGAAAACATTTAAACTCACGGAAAGGAGCAGACATTACTGGCAGCTGTCTGAAATGTCCAGCTTTTCCTTTGGATTTTTCTGTTCATCCTTTCACAGAGATCAGCTTTTTATTTTTTATTTTATCTGTGCCAGTCTTAGGGCTTGAACTCAAGGCCTAGGCAACCGTCTCTGAGTTTTTTTACTCAAGGCTAGCATTCTGCTACTTGAGCCACACAGCTCCATTTCTGACTTTATTTTAGTGGTTTATTGGAGATAAGAATCTCACAGACTTTCCTTCCCCGGGCTGGCTTTGAACTTCAATCCTTAAATCTCAGCCTCCTGAGTAGCTAGGATGAGAGGTGATCTTTCTTTACCTGGGTTGCTGTGCTGGTTGCATGTTTTGTGTAATGTCTTACCAAGTTGCTTCATTCATAATAAGGAATCCAAGGCTGAGAACACTTAATTGGGATTGTGAAGTATGTGCATAAATTAAATGACAGCCTCGAGTCAGACTCCAGTTTTCAAGTGTCACTCTTTCATGACATTAAAATACTCCTCAGGTACCACAGAAGCCTTCATTCCAAAATGAATACTCTGTGTAACTCATTAATGGATACAGAATAAAAAGAGAAATGAATCCTGTTACCTACCAAAAAGCTAGCTCAGCTCCTTAGTGATAGGGGAAAATAAATATTGCAAACACAGGTTTGAAATGAAATTTTTTAAATTTTATTTTATTTTATTTGTGAACATACTGTACAGAGGAGTTACAATTACATGGGCAGGATAATGTGTACATTTCTTACCAAGCATTGCAGCCTCCTCCTTTGTTTACCGTTCACATCCCTTCCCAGACTCCCCCCTCCCCCCCAATCCCAATCCTTCTCCTTCCCCCCCATTCCCCCCCCAAACCGATGTTGTAAAGCTCGTTTTGGACATGACAACTTGTACTTCTCATTGTTGCAACAGGTCCACCTGTATCCTTAAACAACTGGTTTTTCCCCATCTCCTCCACAAGTTATACTGACATCAAATATAGTGAAAGCAGGGGTTATAATGTGGGGGAGGGACATACAGAGCAACAAAGAGATAATCTTATAAATGTGTTAGAAACACATGCATGAAAGAAAAAAACTTTAAAATACACATCTAAGGGTTCATTTTCCTGACATCACATTATCTGACCTTTTCCGCTTGACTCATACATATACTAGATATTACAAATAAGGGAAACCATGGGACCTATGTTTCTTTGGGCCTGGCTTACTTCACTTAATATAATTTTTTCCAAGTTTTTCCATTTCCTAACAAATGGAGCAATGTCATTCTTTCTGATGGAGGCATAGAATTCCATTGTGTATATATACCACATTTTCTTGATACATTCATCTACTGAGGGGCATCTGGGTTGGTTCCATATCTTAGCTATGGTAAATAATGCTGCAATAAACATAGTTGTGCTGGTAGCTTTAGTGTGGTCCTGTTTGTAAACATTTGGGTAAATGTCCAAAAGTGGGATTGCTGGGTCATAGGGGAGTTCTATGTGAAGTCTTTTGAGGAACCTCCATACTGCTTTCCAAAGTGGTTGAACAAGTTTACATTCCCACCAACAATGAAGTAAGGTTCCTTTCTGTCCACATCCCCTCCAGCATCTGTTGTTGTTAGAGTTCTTGATTTTTTGCTGTTCTAACTGGAGTGAGGTGATATCTGAATGTTGTTTTGAGTTGCATTTCTTTTATGGCTAGGGATGTTGAACATTTTCTTCATGTGTTTTTGGCCATCCTTCTTTCTTCTTCAGAGAAGTTTCTCTTTAAGTCTTTCGCCCACTTATTTATTGGGCAGTTGTTTCTTTGAGGATTTGTTGTTGGGGGGTTTAATTTTTTGAGTTCCAAGTATATTTTAGATATGAGACCCTTGTCCGTTGTATGGCTAGTAAAGATCTTCTCCCAATCCATGGGCTTTCTATTGATCTTGCTAGCTATGTCATTTGCCCTGCAGAAGCTCTGCAACTTCATGCAATCCCATTTGTCCAACCTTTCTTTGATTCGTTGTGTTTCCGGGTCTCTATTCAGAAAATTTCGGCCTGAGCCAAGAAGACCTAGTGTTTCTCCTATTCCATCCTGTAATGTTTTCAGAGTGTCTGCTTTGAGTTCAAGGTCTTTGATCCATTTGGAGTTGATTCTGGTGCAGGGTGATATATAAGGATCTAGCCTTAGTTTTCTACATGTAGTTAACCAATTTTGCCAGCACCATTTACTGAAGAGGTTGTCTTTCTTCCATTCTATTGGTTTAGCTCCCTTATCGAAGATTAGATGGCTATAGGTCTGTAGGTTCATTTCTGGGTTTTCAATTCTATTCCATTGGTCCTGAGGTCTGTTCTTATGCCAATACCAAGCTGTTTTGATTACTATGGCTTTATAGTAGAGTTTGAAGTTTGGTATTGATATTCCTCCAGCAGTGTTCTTTCCATTGAGGAGCGTTTTTGCTATTCGGGGTCTTTTATTGTTCCATATGAATTTTTGGATTGCCTCTTCTATTTCCTTGAAGAAAGAGGTTGGAATTTTGATTGGTATTGCATTGAATTTGTAGATAACCTTGGGAAGTATTGCCATTTTCACGATGTTAATCTTTCCAATCCAGGAGCATGGGAGGTTTTGCCATTTTTTAAGTTCTGTGTTGATTTCCTTTTTTAAGATTTTCAAGTTTTCATCATAGAGGTCCTTCACTTCTTTAGTTAATTCCTAGGTATTTTATTTTTTGTGGGGCTATTACAAATGAAGTTGCTTTCCTAATTTCAGCCACACTTTTCTCATTGTTGGCATACAGAAAAGCCATTGATTTTGGGGGGTTAATTTTATAACCTGCTACTTTGCCAAAGTTTTGAATCAGCTTGAGTAATTTGGGAGTGGAGTCTATGGGATTCTTTAAATACAAGATCATGTCATCTGCAAAGAGGGAGAGTTTTATGAAATGAAATATTTTAGAAAGAGCAACATCAGGATTATTTTTACTCCTCTTCTTTTTGTTTTTTTATTTGTTGTTTATTGTGGATTCCATTGCATCATGAAAATAAATGGACAATGTCAGCATTTTCTCCTCCCAGCTGGCTCCCAGGTTGGCAACGTTTTACTCCCATATAGGAAAAAAAAAACCCTACAATCTCATAAAATTTAAGGTTATCAAGTTGCAACTGAATAATCCATGAGAAAATTATGAAACATTTATGGTGGAATATTGAGAACTTCCAGAGTAAAGAAGCCATTTGGGGGTTTCCCCCTTGCCAAACTTGGGTAGCTCCACCTCGCTCTCCTGGCTTTTTGCTGTTACCTCAGATGATCCGAGGTGGCTAACGGCCCTTCTGATTTGTCTAAAAGATACCTCAGAACCTGGCAAAGCTAGGCACTGGGATGGCTCACACTGATAATCCTAGCTGCAGATTCCTAATGAAGACCCTGAGATCTGAGGACTGTAGTTTGAAGCCAGCCTGTTCAGGAAAGTCCATGAGACTCTTATCCCCAATGAGCCACCAGGAAACAGGAAGTGGAACTGTGGCTCAATTGGTGGAGTGCAATGCGCAGGCCCTGAGTTCAAGATCCAGTACAGGCACACATACAACATTTGCCTCTGATTAGGAAGCTGAGTTCCAAGAAGAGGCAGGTTTTACCCAATCCAAGTTAAAGGTAGATTTCAACCCTAAATCTTATGCTACTGTACTGGAACCTTACTTATTTTGTTCTTATTTATTTATTATTTATATATTTATTTATAATAATTATTATTATATATTTAATATATTTTTGTCAGGGGCTTGAACTCAGGGCCTGGGTGCTGTCCCTGAGCTCTTTTGCTCAAGGCTAGTGGTCTACTATTTTGAACCACAGCACCACTTCTGGTTTTCTGGTGGTTCATTGGAGATGAGTCTTGCAGACTTTCTTGCCCAGGGTTGGCTTTGAACATGCATCCTCAGATCTAAGCCTCTTGAGTAAGTAGGATGACAGGTATGAGCCACTAGTGCCTAGCTCTGAATCTTATTTACAGAGGAATAAATTAAGACACATAGTCACTCCTGTCAGAACTTCTCAGAGCAAGGACCAAAGCCAGCATTTGTCCCCAGTGCTTTTTTCCTAATGTGAAGAAGACAGGTTCGGAGTTTCTTAGAGGGGTTGGAATGCCAGCCTCAATCCCCGACAGTAAGGAGGAGATTCTTCATCTGTGCCTGGATGGTTATTCTAAAGCACAGGCATTTGGCAGTGAAGTCCTATATCCTGTCATGGTTACTGTATGGGTATAATGTGCTCCCTGATCAAAACACACACATTTGAATTCCAGTGTCATCTGACTCATTAAACCAGGGCACCAAGGTTGATACTCTTCAACTCAAGATAGACATGACAAGGAAGTCCAAACTCATCTGAAGCAGCATTGGTTGGTATCTGCAGGAATGATATCAGACTAAAGAAATCTCTCAAGAGAAAATTCTACACTGCAAACCCCAGGCAGAGGAAATCTCGAACATGATATCACAAAAGCCCTCAATTGTCACTTGATCATATTCTGTAATACTCCATTTACCAAGATCCAGCACCTAAAATTAACATTCTTTCAGAACCACTTAAAATCACCAACCATCTATCACTATGATTGATCTCTTCTGTCCATCCTCACATCAGGCCCTAAAACAGGGAGAGACCAATCATAGGGGCACAGCACCCCCTGCTGCCAGGTTTGCCACAGGACACTGTTAAATGAACAAAGAACAAGTGCTAATATTGGGTACCATCTTGGATTGGCTTGCATGGGCAATCTGTCTTTTACTGTGTTCTTTTTTATAATCTAAGCTCTGAGACTCTTATCTCCAATTAATCACAGTGAAAGCTGGAAGTGAGCTCTGGCTTAAATGGTGGAGTGCTAACCTTGAGCACAAAAACTCAGGGACAGCACTCAGGCCCAAAGATCAAGCCCTGGGATGGGGGAAAAAAAGAAAAGAAAAGAAAAGAAGGAAGGAAGGAAAGAAAGAAGGAAGGAAGCAAGGAATGAAGGAAGCAAGGAAAGAAGGAAAGAAGGAAGGAGAGAAAGAAAATTTCTTATCACAGGGACAGAAACAGGAATAGCAGAATTAATTGAAACCCACATTGTACTATGCACATCACTGGAGAAAACCCACAGACTTTAGATTTCCAGAGTGGTAAACTACTATTCCTCTAGGAATTCTGCTCCATTTAAGGATGTGGTATACCGATTTGTTGTTGGCCTTCCATTCTCCCCAGCATCCTTCTTTCTCCCATGCCTCCCTGCTCTGTCAGTAGATCATCTAGGCCCCACCCAACAGTCAAGAAGAAATTAGAGCACCTCTTTTCCCATGCTTCTGATTTTCAATTACACCAGTATAATGTACTTAAAAGTCAGTCTTGTATTTGGAAAGAGAAATCTAGCCAGGTGGTAATTTCATTGCTCTGTCAATTTTTAAAGAAGATTCTATGTAAGTGCAGCGATTGGCTCTCTGCCACACTGCCAGCCAACAGCAAGCTAGTGTCTATATGGACAAGGAGATGCCAGCAGAGCCCCTGGGTACATACCACAGCTGGCAGGAAAAGTCCCTGCCTCCCTTCTAGTACCTTCTGGGACTTTGCAGGAGTTTCCTTTGGGATAAAACCTAGAATTAAACACAAAAATATTGAATTATTATCATTATTATTATTATCGTTATAATTATTATTATTATTGCTTTACAGTTTCCAGATGCTTTGCATCAAGCTCATAGCAAATAATGAGTCCAGCCCTACTTTCTACTCACTAACCATTCACACCTCAGAAGCCTCCTTTGTTACTAGCTGACTTTTGAGAGAAGTGAATTTGAGAGAAATTAGACAGTGTGAACAACATCTCTCTCCTATTTGATATCCCAGGCACAATCCCATGTTTGTCTGTTCACAGAGGTGACACGTTTGGTCCACTGAAAATGGATTGCTCCTCCACTGTCCTGCTTATGCTAATCATAGTCCTGCACATGTTTGTGAGAGAAAATGAAGGTATAAGCTGGGTGCTGGTGACTCAGGAGGCTTAAATCTGAGGAGCATGGTTCATCAAAGTCAGCCTGGGAGGGAAAGTCTGTGAGAATCTTACCTCCAATTAATCAGCAAAAAGATAGAAGTGGAGATGTGGCTCAAGTGGTAGAGCACTAGTCTTGAGCAAAAAAGCTTAGGAACAGTGCCTATGCTCTGAGTTCAAACAAACAAAAAACAAACAAAAACAAACAAAACAGAAAACAAACAAAAAACCCGGCTATGGAAAATAAATGTCAAGTATCTCCATCATTGACTAAAGCTGGAAATGGATAAGATTATCCAAAAATTTTCACTGCAAGCAAATCTTGGAACACAAGATTTAATGTGTAAATCATTTAGGGAAAAGATGAACCAGGGGAAATGATGGCATGATATTCATATTTGCATTGTTCAATTAGTTCTTTCATCAAGTATTTGCTGGATGTTCATTTGGGGCCTGGTTGTAGACTACAGTATTGAAAAGCAAGTCCATTCTTAGCAAACTGCCTTGGTCTGGTTTAGAGCTCTCCATATCTCAAAGAAAAGGGAGCTTCAAGATTGCTTGCTTCAGGTCACACAGACTCGATGATGTCAGAATGTTCTAGAAAGTTCCAGAAAGTTCCCTCCAGTTGACAGAGGCCTCAGTGAGCCTGGGTCGGAGTGAGGGAGAGTCTGTAAGTCTTCAGTTCAGGTTAGACTTTAGGCTACAGCTTGAATCAGGGATCACTGGCTGCAATCAGAGGCCCACCTTGATAGAACAGGAGAATTCTCTGGCTGACAAGAAAATCACATTATCCATTGAGGATCATCTATGTTTTTATAGACCCAGGCACCAATGATTCACATCTATAATCCTTGCTAATCAAGAGGCTGAGATCTGAAGATACGAGTTCAAAGTTAGAAAAGTCCATGAAACATTTATCTATAGTTCACTGCCAAAATAAAAACCCATCCCACAACAAAACAAAACAAAACCCCCCTGAAGTGGAGCTCAAGAAGTAGAGTGTTAGCCTTGAGCAAAAGGGACAGCTCCCAGGCCCTGAGTTCAAGCACTGGGATCAACACACACAACAACAACAACAACCACAACAACAAGAGGCAAAGGAACAGAGATTGCCCTTAGTTCAACAAGGAGAAAAAAATATTTGCAGTAGACTGACCTGCAAGGAACACAAAGAACTATTAGTTCTTACCAAAGCTACTTACCTCCTTCCTAAAATTCTACAGCCAGCCAGCACCACTGGCTCCTGCCTGTAGCTACTCAGGAGACTGAAGTCTGAAAGTCAGCCTGGACAGAAAATTCCCTGTAAGACTCTTATCTCCAATTAACCACTCAAAAACCAGAAGTGGCACTATGGCTCAAGTGGTAGAGCATTGGCCTTGAGCTCAAAGAGGCTCAGTGATAGCACCCGGGACCAACACAGAGACACAGACAAACAAACACACACACACACACACACACACACACACACACACACACACACACACACACACACACACACACACACACACACACACAATTTCTGCAACCACATTATACCCAAGTATAAAACCAAACCTCCCCAACCTGGCCAAATGCTGGAATCCACCAGACAGCCCTCAAATAACATAGCTACCTTCGGCCTAGCCCAAGGGCTTCTGATGACACAGCCTGGGATAGGGTCTTGGCAGTGGGAAGCTTTTAAAATCTCCCCAGTAGGTAACTTGACTGTGTAGCTAAAACTGAGAACATAGGGGCTGTAAGGTTTTCAGAGCAGTTTTCACAATCAATACCACATCCATCCATTTGCTATTCAAGGCAGGAGGTCTCTAACTTTACTATATATGAGAATCACCTGAGAGGACAGTGGTAAGTAGCTTTGGTAAGTGAGGGAGTGTCTGTAAGTCTTCAGTTCAGGTTAGACTTTAGGCTACAGCTTGAATCAGGGATCACTGGCTGCAATCAGAGGCCCACCCCCTGATGGGCCAGGTCAGTGATGAGAAGGAACGGCTGTCCACAGTGTTTTAAATAACATATTTCTGCTGGGTATGTTGGCTCCTGCCTGTTATCCTAACCACTCAGAGAGGCTGAGATCTGAAGACCATGGTTCAACACCAGCCCAGACAGGAAATGTCTAATTGCATGCCTAATTACCCATGAGCACATGGCACAATGGCTTATTTAATTCTGCCTTGGCTCAGAGTAGAGACAGGTCCCCATTCCAGTTGGAAAGGTTTCAGTCCTTTCGGGGAGGGGCAGGAGAAGAAGGAAAGGGAGTTATTGAAATGCAGAAATCTTTTCTTCATTACTTTGCATCTGGCCATCTTTCCTTGTCTCAAAAACTACTCTGCAAATGAGGGGAATTTTTCACCTTTGGGTTTAGCTACCCATGATATGCTGGCCATGGCGCTGAGATCGGGGAAGAGCCACTTCCACTGCCTTGCTAGGCAGTGGACAGCCGTTCCTTCTCATCACTGACCTGGCCCATCAGGGGGTGGGTTGGCTTAGGAAGCTGTCAGGATGTGTACTGTCTCCTTCCTAGGTTCCTTCTCACTTTGTTGGAGTAGAATCCAGGCTTCACCCGCGCTGGAGAGGCAGTGAGTGTGAGCACAAGGCCAGGCCACCCCCTCCACACAGTGAGCACACAACCAAACCATAGTGCTGGTTAGTTCTTTTTTTTCCCCCTTCCCATCCCTTCCCATCCTCCCCCCAATCCTCCCCTCCCCCCCCACCAAAGTTGTAAAGTTTGTTTTCGACATAATGACTTGTACATCTCATTGTTGCAATGGGTCCGCCTGTATCCCTATTTAAATTATACCGACATCAAATAGAGTGAAAGCAGGGGTTATACTGTGGGGAAGGGACATACAAAGCTACAAAGAAATAATCTTATAAATGTGTTAGAAACAATCGAATGAAAGAAAAAAAAACATGTGAATACATATCTTAAGATTCATTTCCCTAACATCAACTTATCTGACCTTTTCTGCTTGACTCAGACATATACTAGATATTGCAAATAAAGGAAACTATGGGACATATGCTTCCTTGGGCCCGGCTTACTTCACTTAATATAATTTTTTCCAAGCCTTTCCATTTCCTAACAAATGGGGCAATGTCATTCTTTCTGATAGAGGCATAGAATTCCATTGTGTATATATACCACATTTTCTTGTCCATTCATCTACTGAGGGGCATCTGGGTTGGCTCCATATCTTAGCTATAGTAAATAATGCTGCAATAAACATAGTCGTGCTGGTAGCTTTAGCTTGGTCTTGTTTGTGAACATTTGGGTAAATGCCCAAAAGTGGGATTGCTGGGTCATAGGGAAGCTCTATGTGGTGCCTTTTGAGGAACCTCCATACTGCTTTCCAAAGTGGTTGAACAAGTTTACACTCCCACCAATGCAGTAAGGTTCCCTTCTGTCTACATCCCCTCCAGCATCTGTTTTTATTAGAGTTCTTGATTTTAGCCATTCTAACTGGAGTGAGGTTGTATCTCAATGTTGTTTTGAGTTGCATTTCCTTTATGGCTAGGGAGGTTGAACATTTCTTCATGTGTCTATTGGCCATCCTTCTTTCCTCTTCAGAGAAGTTTCTCTGTAAGTCTTTAGCCCATTTATATATTGTGCAGTCGTTCTTTAAGGATTTGTTGTTGGGAGATTTAATTTTTTGAGTTCCAGGTATATTTTAGATATGAAACCTTGTCCATTGTATGGCTAGTGAAGATCTTCTCCAAATCTGTGTGCTTTCTATTGATCTTACTAGCTATGTCCTTTGCCATGCAGAAGCTCTGGCATTTCATGCAATCCCATTTGTCCAACATTTCTTTAATTTGTTGTATTTCTGGGTGTCTACTAAGAAAATTTTGGCCTGTGCTAAGGAGACCTAGGGTTTCTCCTATTCCAACCTGTAATGTTTTAGGAGTGTCTGCTTTGACTTTGAGGTCTTTGATCCATTTGGAGTTGATTGTAGAGCAGGGTGATATATAAGGAGCTAGTTTTAGCTTTCCATAAGTGAGTAACCAATTTTGCCAGCACCATTTACTGAAGAGGCTGTCTTTATTCTATTTATTTAGTTCCCTTATGGAAGATTAGAAGGCTATAGGTCTGTAGGTGCATTTCTGGGTTTTCAATTCTATTCCATTTGGCCTGCCGTCTGTTATTGTGCCAGTACCAAGCTGTTTTGATTACTATGGCTTTGTAGTAGAGAATGAAATTTGGTATTGATATTCCTCCACCATTGTTCTTTCTGTTAAGGATCATTTTGACTATTCGGGGTCTTTCATTGTTCCATATGAATTGTTGGATTGCCTCTTCTATTTCTTTGAAGAATGAGGTTGGAATATTGATAGGTATCATATTGAATTTGAAAATAGCCTTGGAAGTATTGCCATTTTCACAATGATGATGTTGATCCTTCCAATCCAGGAGCATGGGAGGTTTTTCACATTTTAAATTCTCTTTTGATTTCCTTTTTCAGGTTTTTAAAGTTTTCATCATAGAAGTCCTTCACTTCTTTGGTTAAGTTAATTCCTAGGTATTTTTTGTGGGGTTATTACAAATGGAGTTGCTTTCCTGATTTCACCCATGCTTTTCTCATTGTTGGCATGCAGAAAAGCCATTGATTTTTGAGGGTTAATTTTATACCCTGCTACTTTGCCAAAGTTTTGAATCAGCTTGAGTAATTTGATAGTGGAGTCCATGGCATTCTTTAAATACAAGATCATGTCATCTGCAAAGTGGATGAGTTTTACTTCATCTTTTCCTATTTAGATCCCTCTTATGTCTTCATCTTGTCTTATTGCTGTAGGTAGGCATTTTAATACTAAATTGACGAGAAGTGGAGAAAGTAGACATCCTTGTATCATTCCTGCGTTAAGAGTAAATGGCTTTAGTTTTTCACAATTAAGTATAATGCTGGCTGTAGGTTTGTCATATACAGCCTTTATTGTATGAGGAATGTTGCCTGGATTCTTAGTTTTTCCAAAACCCTCATCATAAAGGGGTGTTGGATCTTGTCAACTGCTTTTCTGCATCTATTGAGATAACCATGGGCTACTGATGCTCAGCTAAGAACATTTTTATAAAAGAAAGAGTATAAAAAGTTTCAGGAATAGTGCTCTCAGAGGCCCATACAGTGGTTCGATAAGCCCATACATATAGTCAAGCTGAAGGCATTATGCATGTCCAAGGTGTAAAGCTGACCTGAGTTCTCATGTTTCCTTTTTTTTTTTTTTTGTTCAGTCATGGGGCTTGAACTCTGGGGTTGGGCACTGTCACTGCGTTCTTCAGCTTAAGGCGAACACTGTACCACTTGAGCCACAGCACCACTTCCGGTTTTCTAGTGCTTTATTGTAGATAAGAATCTTATGGACTTTCCTCCCCGAGCTGGCTTTGAACCATGATCTTCAGATCTCAGCCTCCTGAGTAGCTAGGATTACAGGCATGAACCATCGGAGCCTGGCTGAATTTTCATCTTTCTATGGCACAATTGAGTTCACTTAATTATAAGTGAAATAGATGTTGCTTTGGGACTCTGTAATTGAGTGATCTCTTAACTTTATTCAGCAAGTCATTCAGAAGTTTTTCATATTTATAGTACTTCTCAATTTCCAACGCATTTTTTAACATACATTATTCCAATGGAGTGTTATCAGAGCTACCAGGTCTCTTCAGAATATAGATGAAGACACTGAAGCTCAAATCATTAGTACCTGAGTGCAGAGCCAAGGGTTGGGAGAACGTGGAATGTCTAAGAAGTTTAAAGTCTATATAACAGTTTTTCTCAGAAAAAAGTGCTTCAATAATGCTTCACTAATGACTAATTCCACCTGTGATCTTAAGTAATCAAGAGGCTGAGATCAAAGAACTGTAGCTGGAAGGCAACGAGAGCCGGAAAGTCTATGAGACTCTTATTCCCTTTAACCAGTAAAAAGCAGGAAGTGAGCTGTGGCTCAAATGGTAAAGTGCTGGCCTTAAACCAAAAGCTAATGGACAGCACCCAGGCCCTTAGCTCAAGCCCTAGTACTGGCACGTGAACACAAAATCTATCTCCCTAAGAATAAAAGTCATAAGTCATCACCCACCACATTGACCTATATTAGATTGAGGTAAATAGCAGTTTCCTTGGAAAAGTCACTGGCAGCTTAGGTATCAATCAAAACAGCCATCAGAAAGTAAGCATTATTTTTCAAAGTATGCCAAGTCATTGCTTTTTATTTCTACAATAATGGCCAAATGTCAATGTAATTATTTGAGAATATGTAAGAGTGATTGTGCAAGTGCAGAAATGGAACCTACAAGCCTTTATTAGTTGTGGATGACATAGGATAGCAAGAACTAAGTTGCATTCTAATTTCTATGACATGACAGATATTAATAATCAACCATGATGCACTTCCTCATTGAATTCAGATGAGGCATTCCTGTTCTCAGTTCTGACTCAGTTACCAAGTAATTGTTCAGTTGTTTATTTACCATCTTGTTTTCAGAAATCTGCACAGAGGACCCATCTCAAAACCATACTTGAATCCACATTTTATTTTGGAAGTCATATGTAAAACTATTTTTAAAATTTCTTATGCCAGAAACCTGTAAACAAAATAGGCCACATAACTATAATCTGTGCAAAATTATGTCAACATTTCCAACATGAAATTTGCAGACCTGCAGACTCAATATATAAAAGTGGCACTCCCTTCATAATTGCTAAACTTTCCTCTTGAAAGGTGTGTCTGTTAAGTGCTTGTAGCAATTGTGGAAATTAATTTTATTCCATGGACCCTATGGAGTCAGGCATTTCCTTACAAAGAAAATTTCACCGTGGCGTTATTCATTGTGAGTCTTTCAGAAACCAGCAGTTTCTTTCACAAAGTGGAATGCACTGCTTTAAATTGGAAGCTTAATCCTCCATAATTAGACCTTGGGCACTCAGTGTAAAAAAGCAGCCCATGACCAAAAATTGTTTTAGATTTAAGGATGTGTTACTCTCTTAAGAGAGCTTTCTCAGAACACATTTACTTCTTGCCCAAGCTCCATTTTTTTTAACCTCCAGCTCCTAACTTCCTTTTTTATTTTTTTTGATGCTAGAACTAAGGCTTGAACTCAGAGCCTGGACACCACTTCTCAGCTTTTATCTTGAGCGTGGAGGTCTACCATTTAAGCTACAACTCAACTTAACAGCTTGCTGGTGGTTAATTGGAGATAGAAGTCTCATAGACTTCCCTTTCCAGGCTGGCTTTGAACCATGATCCTCAGATCTCAGTCTTCTGAGCAGCTACGATTACAGCATGAGCCACCAGTGCCTGGCTGCAACTGATGACTTCTGAGCATATATATGTGTAGATAGATAGATAGATAGATAGATAGATAGATAGATAGATAGATAGATAGATAGATAGATGATATAGTTGTTTTTGTTGTTGTTGTTTTAAATTGCCTCGAAATTATTCCATCACCAAGTCTCTATTCTTTGTAGTTAGAGTCACTAATTCAGTGAAAGTGACACTTAGATTTTAAGTTAGGAATCTGTTGGATAGGAGTGTTCTCCTGACACTTTTCAAAGTAGGTTTATCTGTAACTTGGTCTGAATTGGTGGCAAGCAACAGAAACTCAAGTCTAAATGGCTTTAGCAAAAAAAGGAGTTTTTCATAGGCATGGGTTTTAAAGGCAGAGCAGGTAGGTGGAGACAGTGAGAAGGAAGTGGAAGCCATAATAAAGGCTTAGTAAGGGTCATTGTTTGGGAAGGCCGAAGTCAGGCCTCCTCCTCCTTGCCCACAACAAGAAGCCCTGTGCTGAAAACTGCACTGGTCATCTCTTCATCAACCTTTTCCCATAGAGAGAGGCCAATAAAGCAACATAAAAACTGCCATCTATATACACCCACCTGCCAGCTCTATTATATGATTCATCATTTATTTGATTCATCATTTATCAGTGTCTACCATGGAGCAAAATCTTCAGCTAGACATTTTTGTTGTGTTGTTGTTGTTGTTGGTCATGAGGCTTGAAATCAGCTTGGGTGCTTTCCCTGAACTCTTTGGCTCAATGATAGCACTCTCTCACTTTGAGCCACAGTGCCACTTTTGGTTGTCTGGTGGTTAATTGGTGGTAAGAGTCTCACAGACTTCCCTACCCAGGCTGGCTTTAAATCACATCCACAGATCTCACCCTCCTGAGTAGCTTGGATTGCAAGTGTTTTCTAGCACCCATGACTAGAAAACATTGATACTTACAAAATTCTAAAACTGGATGCTGGTGGCTCACACCTGTAATCCAACTACTCAGAAGGCTACAATTGATCTGAGAATTGAAGTTCAAAGCCAGTCTGTGTAGGAAAGTTTGTGAGAGCCTTATCTCCAATTTACAAGCAAAATCTCTTCAGAAGCCATGGTCCAGGTGGTAAAATGGTAAGAGTCAGCTTTGAGCAAAAAAGCCAAGGGAGAGAATGAGGCTCTGAGTTCAAGCCCCAATACTGGCACAAAATTCAAAAACAAAAGAGACAAGTGCCAGTGTCTCATGCCTATAATCCTAAATACTCAGGAGTCTGAGATCTGAGGATTACAGTTTGAAGCCAATCCAGGCAAAAAATTCCACAAGACTCTCATCTGCAATAAACTATTCAGAAAAAGCTGGAAGTAGTGCTGTGGCACAAGTGGTAGAGCCCTAGCCTTGGGAACAGAGTCTCAGAGACACTGCCCAGGACTGGCAATGAAAAGGAAAAAGAAAAAGAAAGTTGAGCAAAATGAGTAATAAGGGGCTGGGAAGGTAGCTCAGTGGTAGATTGCTTGCCTTGCATGCATGAGGCCCTGGGTTGGATTCCTCAGCACCAAATAAGCAGAAAAAGCTGGAAGTGGCACTGTGGCTCCAGTGAGCTGAGGGACAGTGCCCAGGCCCAGAGTTCAGGCTCCATGACCACCTCCCTAAAAGAGTAATAATAAGGGCTGGGAAGGTGGCTCAGTGATAGAGAGCTTGCCTTGCATGCCTGAGGCCCTGGGTTCGATTCCCCAGCACCACATAAGCAAAAACAAAAAAAAAGCTGGAAGTGGCGCTGTGGCTCAAATGGTAGAGCACTAGCCTTGAGCTGAAGAGCTGAGGAACACCACCCAGGCCCAGAGTTCAGGCACCATGACCGTCCCCCCAAAAAAAAGAGTAATAATAATAATTAATAGATGTGTATATATACCGCAATAATCAATTATAAATGATGAAAATAGAAAAATATTCACTTGGTATGTATATTATTCTCTCTTCATATGTGTGTCTATTTATATACGCATATATAAACTCACCTATATGTAAGTTTACATGCTTGTATATATGCAGTTATTTTTTCATATATGTACATAACTATAGGCAATTGTTCTTGTGTAAATATATGCATATGTGTAAACATAAACACATATGAAAATATATACATATGTGTTTATATACACACATCTTACTAGAAAATATAGCTAACTGATAAAATTCCCAGAATGTTTATTTACTGAAAGCTTTTGAAAGAAAAGAGCTGACATATCACCTTAAAAATAACTTGACTTGGGCTGGGAAGTTGGCTCAGTGGTAGGGTGCTTGCCTTTCATGTATGAGCCTCTGAGTTCGATTGCTCAGCACCACATAAGCAGAAAAAAGCCAAAAGTGGCACTGTGACTCAAGTGGTAGGGGACTGGCCTCGAGCTGAAGAACTGAGGGACACCACCCAGGCCCAGAGTTCAGCCCCCACAACTGACAATAAAATAAAATAATTTGACTTTGTAAATCTGACACCTCTTGCTGTGGAGTTGTGTAAGAGGGTAGGCATGCAGACTGCACACATGCTATGTTTGGTGGTGACACCAGGACTTTTGCAGTTTGGGTTGCTCAGTTTGGGGCTGGAGGCAGAGAGCTTTGTTTTTCGGTTGTCACTTTTGTTGGCTTCATCAATTTAGAAGTGGTCAAGAACTTGAGTTCCTAATGTGTAATTTTTGAATACGTGTGTGTGTGTGTGTGTGTGTGTGTGTGTGTGTGTGTGTGTGTATTTGTCTATAGAATCCCAGCATGTTATTTTGGGTTCAGATCCAGGAATGTCATGTTTAAAATGAAAGTGAAAGTGTAAAATCTTTTGCTTCCTTGTGAAATGGCATTGTGTGTGACAGAGGTGCTGATTATTACTCTGTAATGACTAATGCTGATGGAAGGACTGCTTACCCTTTCCAACCTTGCCCACTCCAGCACCAGGCCAGCACATTTATTCTCTGTGAATGATGTGTTTTTCTGGTCTCTACAAGAGACTGCATTGTTATCCCCAGAGTGTTTTGTGAGATCACTGTAATGCCAACAGTTCTTTCAAGCTTTCCACAAGCAACAGATCATTGCATAGCCCTGAAATAGTCTCAGAGAGTGGTAGGGGCCTTATCTGCTTCTTTTGTTGGTGTTCTTGTTGTTTTGTCATTGGGGGAGTTGGTGTGGAGCTTGAACTCTGGGCCTGGGCGTTGTTCCTCAGCTCTTCAGCTCAAGGCAAGCACTCTACCACTTGAGCCAAAGCCCCACTTCTGATTTTCTGGTGGTTAATTGTAGAGTCTCATGGACTTTATTGCACAGGCTGGCTTTGAACCGTGATCCTCAGGTCTCAGCCTCCTGAGTTCCTAGTATTACAGGGGTGAGACACCAGTGCCCAGCTCATCTTTCTCTTTCTCACAGAGAACCTGAAGCCACCTCTGCTACCTTGGGTCAGTGGATGATGTGTGCACAGAGCTGACCACATAATGGTATTCTTAACAGTTTTTTTTTTCCTGTCCTTTACTTTCTTTTTCTTTCATGCTGATATTGGAGCTTGAACTCATGCTTAGGTGCTGTCCCTTAGCCTTCACTCCTTAAGGTTGCAGCTCTACCACTTGAGCTACAGCAGAGTTTTAGCTTTTTATGGTCAATTGGAGATAAGAGTTTCATGGGCTTTCTTGCCCAGTCTGTCTTCAAACTGTCAACCTCAAATCTTAGCTTCCTGAGGGACAAGGATTTAAGGCATGAGCAACTGGTGCCCAGCTGTATTTACTTCTCTTCCTCAACTTTCTCCTTGTACTCTGCCTTAGAGATGGATCCTCCTTAGAGGATCTGCTCTGCCTTTTTGGAGGGTGATTGAAGATAATTATTTCATGGACTTTTTTTCCTGTCTCAGATACCTCCAAATCATGATCCTCAGATATCTCCTGAGTAGCTAGGATTTCAGACATGAGCCACTGGTACCTGGCTTTCTATTTTAATTTTATTTTATTGCTAGTGCTGGGGGCTTGAAAACTAGGACATGTGCTGTCCATTAGGTTTTTTACTCAAGGCTGATAGTATAGCATTTGAGAAACATGTTCACTTCCAGCATTTGGTTGGCTAATTGGAGATGATACTCTTCTCTCTGGAGCTTTTCTCCCTAGGTTGATTTTGAAATGGGGCCCTCAGATCTCTGCTTCCAGAGTAGCTAGGATTAGGTACATGAGACACTGGTGCCAGATATCAGTAGTGCTTCTTGAGAGAGGCACATCATAAATATGAAAAAGAGGGGCATGAGTCATGTGACTACTGGATTGGGGAGAGTGTCTATCAGGGAAGAAGGGTTTATGAAAATAGGACAAAGCCTGTGAATGTGAGGGGAAAGGGATGGAAGGGATGCGAGGGCAGAGATGAGTATGCTATGATGGCTCCTGGAGGCATAGGGTATCCTGAGGGCATTACTCCTAATAAACTAAAACACCATTGAGCCTTGAGCAGAGTGGTGACAAGACCGCTCTTATAAAGCATCATCCTGACATTCAGCCATTGATAATCAGTTGCAGAAGAACATAGGTGGAGGTAGTGAACCCACTTAAGTTACTCATTTGCCATGTGAAGAATCGATACTGACTTTTAGTATGAGACACACACACACACACACACACACACACACACACACACACACACACACACACACAGAAGTTGGGGCTGAGGAATGGGGCACTTCCAACTCTACAGCATGCTGCCTCTTCCACCTCAAGAGATGCTCACTTCCAGGTGTGGACACTTGCACATGTGCTTGTGAAGACACTGGTAGAGTTATGCAGAGAGCCCGAGAGAACAGATAGCACAGAACAGAAAAAGAATAATTTAGGACACCCCAGAGCTCATAGCAGAGGCACCTACACCAGACTGAGAAAGGAGGGAAGATTAGCTAGAATGAGCTGCCAGGATCCAGACCTAAATGATAAAAAGACATTAGTAACTGGGAACAAGTAGCCTTAGGAGGAAGTAGTGCAAGAAGTCAGAGCAACACCATGTGGGAAGTTCTGAAGCGAAATAAAGGAGAGTTTAGAAACCAGTCCAGAGTGTGAGCAAGGAAATGGAATATCATCATAACCATGAGGGGAAGAACAAGTAGCCTAAGGAGAAAATAGTACAAGAAGTCAGGAACCAAACCATATGCCCCTCAATGGATGAATGGATCAAGAAAGTATGATATATATTATATACATTATATATTACATATATAATATATAATATGTATATAATGGAATTCTATGCCTCCATCAGAAAGAATGACATCACCCCATTTGTTAGGAAATGGAAAGCCTTGGTAAAAATTATATTAAGTGAAGTAAACTAGGCCAAAAGAAACATAGGTCTCATGGTTTCCCTTATTTACAATAACTAGTAAATGTCTGGGACAAGTAGAAAAGGTCAAAAGCTATGTACATATGACCAGATAAGATGAAGTTAAGTGAAATGAACCCCAAGATATGGACACAAGTGGTTTTTTTCTTTCTTGCTATTGTTTCTAACATAGTTTAAGGTACCATGTGATTTTTTTGTTGCTTTGTATGTTCCTCCCCCATGGTATAACCCTTGTTTTCACTGTATTCGATGTTGATATAATTTGGGGAGGGGAAAGGAAAAAACGAAATGTTTAAATAATAATACAGGTGGACCCATTGCAACAATGAGATGTACAAGACGTTATTGCAAAAAACAAACTTTACAACTTTGGCACGGGGGTGGGGGGGTGTATGGGAAGGTATTGGAAGGGGAAACAAAGGAGGAGGCAACAATGCTTGATAAGAAATGCATTCATTACCTTGCTCTTGTAACTGTAACACCTCTGTACAGTATTTTCACACAAAAAAAAGCTTATTAAAAAACAAAACAAAACAAAGAAGTCAGGTCAACACCATGTGGGAAGTTCTGAAGTGAAATAAAGGAATTTGGAAACCATTCCACAGTGTGGGCAAGGAAATGGAATTTGGCTATAACCAGGAGGGAAGAAAACCTGAAATATATTCTTATTCATAGGAGTGGCAGGTCCTTGTGTGGACAGTGTTGGCTTAGTGATCCTTTGTTTGGTCTCTGATTACTAGATATTTCTTGCCACCTGTAGAGTAAGTGGAGTAAGCCAAGCTGTTTCACCACAGCTTCTGCAGGGGCTTGGGGCCTATACTTGTCCCACAGTGGGATTTGGCTGTTTCAGCATTTACATGTAACCTAGAGTCACATGTGCAGGCACCACCTTATGTAAGTAGCCTGGAGAAGTGGGTGAGCATGCATGGCCTTGAGAGGCAATCTTTGCCTCTTTTGCAATGCACTCTCTAAGCACTTAGCTTCTTAGAGCATCAAGTACTATTTCTCATGACTCTGTGGGTTTACTGGACTTAACTTTGTTCTGATTCCTGCGGTGTGGGTTGAGATCACTCTAATGGCCCAATTGCACAGCCCCATTCACTTTCTTTTAGAACACTGAAGCAAGCAGTTTAACCCCAGCAATGAGAAACTTAGTTACAATTGGCCACTAGCCAAGAACATGCAGTTTAGCCCAGGCTGTGTCGAGGCCACTTTACTTTCAACACAAAGGCACATGCAGCAGAAGTTTGGCTGTATTTGGAGATTTGTTTCACATCATCAAAAGAAGGCTGGAATCCACAAACTGAATATAATTACAGGTCTGACAGCTAGGAGGCAATTAACCCTTCTCTCATTCCCCCTTCCTCTCCGCCAGCTGCAAAGTGTCATTTTTTTCTTTCCTTCCTTCTTGTCCTAATTAGACACATGCAGTAGGGTGAAAAGTGGCCCATGAGAAATTAGAACAATTACACCAAAACCCCTTTGATCTCAGGGAGATGGAGGGGAGTTTTTGCTCTTGGACAGGGAGGGTGTGGTGTTGGTGTCACAGCCAGACTGTGGCAGCCATCTGCCTAGCTCCATGATTGGGGTATGTTGCTTAGTGTGTCTGTGTCTCCACCTTTTCCAGTTCCCAGGGCTCTGTTGCTCTTATCTCAGAGGAAAATTCTATGTGGCACTACTTAGAATGGCAAAGAAAGCATCATTCTTTGTCTAAAAAATGGTTTCTTTCAAAGGTAGTGATGAACTGGCTTGGAGACCTAGGACCCAGAAATCAAGAGGATTCAGACTTCTTTAAAAAAAAAATAGTATGTTTACAGCCAGGTGCCAGTGACTCATGTCTGTTATCCCCACTACTCAGGAGGCTGAGAACTGAGGATTGCAATACGAAGCCAGCAGGACAGGAAAGTCTGTGAGAATCTCATCTCCACTAAACTATGAAAAAAGCCAGAAGTAAAACTGTGGTTGAAATGATAGCCTTGAGCAAAATAAGCTCATGTACTATGCCGAGTCCCTGAGTTCAAGTCCTGGCACTGGCACCAAAAAAAATTTAGCTAAGCAGACTGTCAACTCACACCTGTAACCCTACCTATCAGGAGTTTGAGACCTAGAGAATTGAGGTTCAGGATCAACCTGGAAAGAAAAGTCCTCCATACTCAATTTCCCATTAACCAGCAAAACACTAGGCTGTAGGACTGGCTCAAGTGGTAGAATGTTAGCTATGAGCAAGAAAGGATCAGTTGAAAGGATCATGGTTCAGGGTTAAACCTGGCAGACAAAGCTAGGCATGAACCTCTGAGTTCATGTGTGGAGAGCTGCGGGAGCCGACCAAAGATGGCGGGGCCGCATGGCACGGCCATGACCTAAAATGGCGCTGGCTTCCGCCTTCCGCCTTCCCGATGGCGAGTGCTCTTTGTGAAAAACAACTCCTTATATGGCTATGGCTTGGCTACTGGCTTGCTTCTGTGTTTGTGACCCTATTGGTATTTGCCACGTGGCACTTCGGGATTGGCCATCCAGGAGGCTTATAACCGGAGTGCGGGTGCGGGGCGAGGGAGAAGCAGGAGAAGCTAGCAAACAAGGTTCCTGAATAAACTGCTTTGAGAAGAATCCCGGGTCGTGTCTTCCTTGCTGGTCGAGGTGGATGCGGCATTTATGCCCCAGTAGGCATAAAAGAAATAAATGTTCATGCTTGTTATTACTGTTACTCAGCAGGCAGAGAGCACTATCACAAGTTTGATGCCTTTCTATATAGAAATAGCAAGGTTCTTGAAAACAGAAGGGTCTGTGGGACGTAGCTCAAAGTAGAAATGTAGGAGAGTCCTTGAATCCCATCTGTAGTACTGAAAAATGATCATGATGATAAGAAAAGTTTAAATGAGATGGTAAGTATGAATGCACAGCTTCTCATGGAAATTGTCCCTTTCTCTCCACATGAGCTCCTCAAGTGCAAATACAGGCTCAGCAAACAGGCTCCAGTCCCTGGTCTCCAGCCTCAGGTCTTCAGTCCCTGGACAATTTCTTGAAAGCTGTTACAAAGGACTCCAATACCCCAGGTGGAAGGCAGTGGCAGAATGTCACTTCCTTCCTGGCTTTCTTCAGTGTCACACTGAGTCTTTTCCTTGTTTATTCTACATGTTAGATTTGCTAGCTATTTGTTTTAATCATTAGAAAAACAACCACCAACAAACAACCTGCAAGGAGAGATTAAGCAACCAGGGAAATTTAGAGACAAAGTAACTTTTCCAAGTCATGGGCTAGCTCTCAAGATGGGGCTAGAAGGCAAACTTCCTCAATCCCAGCAGGAGTTTTAGATTGGTAATTAAGCTCCTCCAGAATTCCTTTCTCCTACTTAAAGATAATTATGGTCCCAAATCTCATTACATTAACTGCATAACTATTCCATCTGTAAGTTCCTTGTAGAATCACTACTACGACTACTAATAATAATAATTATGCATTTTAAATGTATCTTTTGTTTTTTTCCACAGTGCTTTTTTTGTTGTTGTTGGTCCTAGAATTTGAACTCAGGACCTGGGCTGTGCTCAAAGCTATTCTCTGGGCTCTACCACTTGAGCCACAGCACCATTTCTAGCTTTTTGTGTTTATGTGATGCTAAGGAATTGAACCCAGGCCTTCATGAATGGGAGACAAGTACTCTACCACTAAGCCACATTCCCAGTCCCTCCACAGTGCCTTTTGATCCATCCATCAGGGTTGTATTTCTTTCTTAAACTAACACCTTCAGTTTGTATTGTTGCTGTGGTTTTATTTATGTTATTTGTTTCTGACATTGTCACTTGCTGTCTAGAAAACTATAGAGGTTAATCATATGTGAGATATTTTCTGCCATGCCACTGTGCTTGAGGCTATGCACAAATACCAGCTTTATAGCAAGCTGTATGAGAATTTAAAAAATGGTACATGAAAAATAAATACCTAGCACTTCTGTGATTTAATATGCATCTTGTTCTTCAGACTGCTTTATAAACTGTTTGACTGTGTCATTTTCCTTATGAAATTCGATGTTCCTTTTTATTTTATTTTAAAAGTGACTATTTATTTAAAAGAGACAATTGGATGATTAATTAGATGAGAGTGTCAAACAGGAAACCTGTGACTGAACAGTCTTAGTTTACCTGCTTTGTGTCTACAAAGCGTGGCTGGAGAAATTGGAAGTGTAGTGTGAGTTGTAGAGTTTTGGCTTCTCTTGGGATATCTGCAGAGCTGGCCAGCATGTAAGCATTGCCCTAAGAAGTATTGCACTGTGATTGGTGGTGGTCCTAGCATGTGTGTAGTCCACTAAAAAATAATGGGCTGTGATTGGTGGTTGTCCTCTCAGGGCTGGCCTCTATCACTTCCATGGTATACTTGTTCATTCATATGTCTTCTCTGCCTGGCTCATTAATTATATCCATGACCTTCACCTTTCTTTACTCTCTGCTCCTGGGATTTGATGCCTCTTCCTTCCATCTTTATAACATCTCCCACATTTAAGGAACAGAACAGGTGTGATGACACCAGCCACTTATAGCCAATCCTAGCTATTTCAGTAGGTTAAGATCTGAGGATCATGGTTCAAAGCTAGTCCAGGCAGGCAAATCCCAAGTAACTCTTGAATTCACCAGCAAATAGCTAGATGTGGAAGGGAGGTATTGCTCAAGTGGTAGAGTGCCAGTCGTGAGGAGAAAAGTCAAGTGAGAGTTTGAGGCTCTGAGTTCAAGTCATAGTACTGGCATACCAAACAACAGTATTGTTGAGGGAGAGGGAAAAGGGAGCAGAGTGCCAGAACCCTCACTCAGTCACTCATAGTATCTTGGGGGCACTTTACTTGCATTACATGTCTTGACTCCAAATAGGACCAGTTTCAGAACAGTATCCCAAATATCTTGCATATGATTCATGGTAAACTAAGCTCATGAGTTTTAGGGTTTTGTTGCCTGAGGCTAAATGCACACAAAGTAGTAGTAGTTGTACTTGTAATTATGTTATTAATCAGTAGGCATGAATCAATAATCAGAAGTCACAGTGAAGGATGAACAGTAATGTTTGAATGAACAACTAATGTTTCTTGGATACGGTCATGCCTTATCACTCAGGTTGCAGGGGTCTTCACATGCCCTTCCCAGTGACTTAGCATGACAATTACATCTTAGCTTGTTCCTTGATGTGCTAATGGAGAGGGAAATGTGACAATGTGGAATGTGCCATCTTCCAAAAGAACACAAAAGAACAACCCGAAAGCAAAAACACAGATCCATGTGTTCTGTAGCAGTGTGAAGATCACATTTTACCTTCTCTAGATAAAAATGAGAAGCAGAGGGACAAGGAGCAGTGGTTTATGGAGCAATACCCCATTGCCACCTCTAAATGAACTCCACCTTCTCTTGCCAACCTGAAACAAGCCTGCCAAGCCACCACAAATCCACAGAGTTCTTTTCTTTTCTTTTCTTTTCTTTTTCTTTTTCTTTTTTTGCTAGTACTGCGGTTTGAACTCATGTCCTCATAAATGCTTATCCAGTTTGTTCACTTGACTGGTGCTCTACCAGTTGAGACCTATCCCCTGTTTTGCTTTTTGCTGGTTGCTTTGGAGATTAAGTCTCTCGGACTTATCTTTCCAGGTTGGCTTTGAGCCATTGTTCCTTGTATCTCCGCCTCATGAGTAGCCATGATTCCAAGGTTGAGCTGTCAGCACCTGGATCACAACTAGTTTTACAATGTTCATTAGGAGGAGGACCAAAGACACAGAAAGATTAAATCACTTGTAGAGATCATAGACATAAAGGGTCATCCTGACACAGGAGCCCCCTTCTGTCACCTCTACAAATGGAGGCCTTGATTCCATGGCCTTTGCAACACTTCCAACACAGATAGCATCTTATTTAGAGTGGCGTTACTTTCCACATCTATGGGGATAATTCAGTATGAACCTGGCACTCTTGCTTGCCTCTGGTAAACTGTGGCCCTAATTACTAACATAGATGTTCTCAGTCCTCCCAAAATAAATACCATGAAAGCAAAGATTATGTCTGTCTTTGCTATAGACAATACCCTATGACCAGAAAAAAAAATCTGCACACTTAGTAGGCAATTTGAAAATATTTGTCAACTAAATATATGTTTTTAATATAACTAAGTGAATGTTTTAACACAGGAGAGATTGTACATGTCTTAAAGGCAGCATATGTGTTTTGAGACCTACCTCTTTGCCAAATCAACTTAGGACTCAAAGTCCCTGCAATCGCTGGGTGAGCAGGGAGAAAAGAGCTTCATGAAGCAGCACCATAGGTCACACCAAAAGCCCTGTGTCAGGCCCTGTCTCAGGTCCTCCGGGGAGTTTGTTGTTGCCTACATGTGACCACCAGGTGGCAGTGCATGGTCCTTCAAGCCCGGAGCTGATTTTATTCTGTACAATGCATTCTGGCAGCGTTTGCTTGTTCTTCTTCTTCGGAGATGTCTTTATGGTGCTTATGAGTATGGAATGAGATTGCTTTCTAAGTACTGCATAGAACACTAATTGCATTCTTGTTCTTGCTGAATATTTAAACAGTGAGGCTGAGAATTGGGTTCAGTTTAGTAGAGCTGACACTGACATCATGCACCATGGTAGGAAGACCTGTTTTACAGTTTCCTCTTTAAGAGTCCAGTTGGGTAAAACCCATCTATGCATGGAAGGCTCCTGACTGGCCTAGGAACAGCACCAGACTTCATGCATTAGGAATTTCTTCTTTTTCAGGCTTAAGTAATTACTTTTCAAATAGAAAATGGGAGACTAGAGTCTCAGGAGCACAGCTAAACCTTACTTCTGGGTTGAGGCCTCTCTTCCCTCTCTTCCCCAAATAGACTTGTGTGTCTATTTGGCTGTGTTCTTCCTTGCTGTGGCACAACTGATTTCATGACCTTTGGAGTCAGGGTGGGTGAAGATTCTCCCCTTTGGCTCTTCAAATGTTGTTCATTTGCTTTGGAATTATACATAGTCAAATTGAAATTATTTCTCGTATTTCCAAACCAAACAACAGAAGGGATAATTTCACTGTGTGGCCAAGGTAGTTGAAGGGTTGAATTTGAGATGGTGCTAAGTATGAACCTTGGGAAGAGATCATGAGATGCAAAGGACCAAGGCCCTACCCAGTATTCCCACTTCCTGCCTTTCCTGCTGTCTGTCTGTAGATGACTTTGTGTGTTTATGAGTTTTTCCCTGACAAATATTTTTGCTTTTGTATCTTAGCCACTCTCTGACCTCTGAATATCCCAGTCATATGAGTGTAGCTCATGGGGGCAGCCATAAGTGTGAATTCAAAGACACTTTTCTTAATTGCTTTTCTTAATTGCTTGCTCTGCAAATGGCATCTTTTGTAGTACAGCTCCAACAAGAAGTAATGGAACTCAGAGGGAGTCTAAGATCCAGATTGTTACTGAGAGGTTATTTCTCTAGATTCAGAAAATGCATCTCTTGTCTGGGACTCAGACAATGTTCATTTTACAAGCTTTTCATATGATTTTGATTTAGGTGACCCATGAGCCACTGTTTTGGCAAACAGTGTCATTCCCCAAAGATTGCATGTAACAAAAGGAAATCAAAGGAATTAGGGGCTCTAGCATTTATTTAGTACCAGTTTTCTGTTTTCTTTTCTTTTCCTTTTTATTTTTGTCAGTAGTGGGCCTTGAAATCTGGGCCTGGGTGCTGTCCCCAAACTCTTCAGCTCAAAGGTAGGGCTCTAACACTTGAACCACAGTGCCACTTCCCATTTTCTGGTGTTTTTGTTGTGTTTTGTTTTTTTTTTTTTGAGATAAGAGTCTCATGGACTTTCCTGCCCAGGCTGACTTTGAACAGTTATCTCAGATCTGAGCCTCCTGAGTAGCTAGGATTACAGGGGTGAGCCACTGGCACCCCACTTACTTAGTACCTGTTTTAACTCTGTCACTGAGTTGAGCATGAAATATTCTTGTTACTTTAGCTTGAGCAGATTCCATCCACTGTCCTTTGGCTTAATTTATTTTTTAGGAAAACATTTTTAAATGTTTTATCTTTATTGAAAAGAGATGACTATATAAGTAAGGTAATGGGTACATTTGTTTTTAAACACTGTTACCCCATCCCTATTTTCTCCCTCTTACCCATCCCTACTCCCCTTCCCCACAAGTTGTAAAATTCATTTCCAACTTAGTGTCAAATGAGTATGGATGTTGCATTACTTAATCCTTTGTCCTGCTATTTATATAATTCCTTTTCTTTTCCAAAGACTGAATAACTTATATACATACACAAGGTACAGAAAATTAAAAGAGGAAAAAAAGAATAACTACATACAAGATATAAAAAGAACCTCTTGTTTCTGATTCATGGGGTTCATGTTGTTATGCTTCATTATGTATGGTCCTATGCACTTAGCAGTTTCGGTATCGAGAGATTGTTAAAGAGTATCATAGACATATTGTGGTTCTTAAAATGAGGGAAACCATGGATCATTTTAATATATATTTATTGTAAAGATACATGGGTCAATTTTTAATAGAACCAGATCTCATTGACTATGAAATAATTCTCCTATAACCTATTAGTCTCAAAGGTTAAAACAGCTATAATAACTGCCAGTCAGGTACCCAACTGGAGCTGGTATGTAGAGAATATTATCCATCTCTAGAGAATGTAGACACCTTTCTGGGCCTCAATGCAAGCTCCATTTGTTGCTTGGTTTTCTGGGTTCTTTATTTCAAGTAAAGCTCAACACATTATTTATTTTTAATGTAGATGTGCACTGGTTTCCCTAAAATATTGGTGGCAAGAGTAGGCTTAGGTAAATATAGTGTAGCCAGAATCAGGTTATGGTTGATGAATTGATAATCCCAATCTAATCCTTGGTGGGTAGGGTTCGTTTGAGAAGAAAGCGTGACACATATGTAGTCAGGAGAATTTATTTTAGTCTCAGTTCTATATGACACGAGTTCTGAGACCTCACTTCTCTAAGTATCAATACTCTATCTGTGGAGAAAAATGATGCTAATAGTGCTTTTTCACAGGACTGCCTCAAGGCTAAAATGAAATACATGTCAGTATCTCTTTTCTCTCTTTTCATTTCTTTCTTTCTTGACAGATAGTATAGCACCCTGTTGACCTCTGTTGGCCTGAAGCACATGATCCTCCTGTATCATCAGCTTTCCAAGTTCTGGGGTTACAGGCATGTACTAATATGCCTAGTTTACAGATCAGTATTTTCTTTTCTTGAATTCTTCACAAGCAACTCTCATAATGTTTGACATATCCAGGTAACAACTTAAGTAAATATCACCTGTTATTTGCTTGTTTTATTCACTTTTAAAACTATCTGAACAGTCTGAACAATCTACCTTGCTGCTCTCAGTCAAGGAAATACTTGTAGAAATCTAATTTCAAGGTAATAATGCATTTCCTTACTGTGTGATAAATAGAATAATATCTCAGTGTAGTTTGGCTATAGGTTTTTAACCAGCCAGTCATAAAATTAATGGACTTGTATAAAGTAATCTAACCTACAGCTTTGAGCTGAAGAGCTGAGGGGCAGCTCTGTCCAGGGCCAGAGTTCAAGCCCCATGACTGACAAAAAGATCAACAACAACAACAACAACAACAAACAAACAAGCCGGGTGCCGGTGGCTCATGCCTGTAATCCTATCTATTCAGGAGGCTGAGATCTGAGGATCGCGGCTCAAAGCCAGCCCAGGCAGGAAAGTTCGTGAGACTCTTATGTCCAATAAACCGCTAGAAAACCGGACGTGCTGCTGTAGCTCAGACGGTAGAGCGCTCGCCTTGAGCTGAAGAGCACAAGGACAGCGCCCAAGCCCAGAGTTTAAGCCCCACGACGAAAAAATAAATCAGCATAGGTCTTATAAAACTCAATACCATAACATGTATTTAATGTCATAGCTTTGATTCACATTGATTTGTACATAAACATTTCAGTTCCTTAGCATGCCATTTTAGTGTTAATTCAATAAACAGCCATATTTTAAAATAGAATTTTGCATTACATGGTTGGTAGGTCTTCAATGTTCTGAGGATGAAGTTGGATGTTTGGAGAAATAAACTACACATTCGATTCATAAAGGTTGTTTGGTGGGTCTTTTTTATTTTATTTTTGTGGGGCTTAAACTGAGAGCCTCACATTCTCATTTGCTTTTTTGGTCAAGACAGCTCTCTTCTATTTGACCATTTTCTAATTTTGTTTTTCTTGTGGGCTACTTGGGGATAAAGAGTCTCATGGATTTGTCTGCCCAGGCTGGTTTCTAAGCATGATCCTCAAAACTCAGCCTTCTGAGTAGCTAGGATTACAAGCATGAACCACCAGTGTTGAACACTCTGTGGGTCTTTATTCAACCATGACACATTGAGTACCAATGTAGAATCACTGTAGAAAACAAATTGAGTCCTTAAGAAGCATCAGTCTGCAGGAGGACAAAGGTCATTGAAAATAATATGTTTACTTCCAGGTGCTGGTGGCCCTTGCCTGGCTGCAGAGGAGGCTGAGATCTGAGGATCCCAGTGTAAAGCCAGCACAGGTGGAAAAATCCTTGAGACTCTCATCTCTAATGAACCATCAAAAAGCCAGAAATGTTGGCGTGTGTGGTTCAAGGCTTAGAGCACTAGTCTTGAGTGAAAATGCTAAAGGACACTCCACCTAGGCCCTGAATTTAAGCCCTAGTATACACACACACACACACACACACACAGAGTATTATTAGGTCATGAGAAATGTTATTAAAGAAAAACAACAAGGTTTTCATCTGGGAGCAACTCTCTCAACTATGTGGTTGTTTTATTGAAACCAGAGTTTGGAGAAAGAGACATGATTTTATCTAGGAGAAAATTCAGTGCCAGTGTATGCGGCCCTGAGATGGGTGCTGGGGGTGTGGGTGACTCAGTTAAGAAGACAGGAATAGCTAGAAGAGAATAACCAAGAGAACTGGCGGTAAGGAAGGGTATCATAACACAGAGACATTTCATTTTCCTTCTGAAATGAGTAGAAAGCCATTGTGGAGTTCCAGGCAAGAAATACTTCTTAGTGTGATAGTGTTTGAATGAGAGTAGGAATGGGACTATTTAGGGACTGTAGTTTGCAGGTGTGGGAATAAGGATGCACTGCATTCATGTGGATTGCATTAAGGTAGACACAGTGGTATATTCTGCATGCAGTTTAACAGCCTAACAGGTGGTATTTTGTGATGGCGTGGATAAAGCATAAAAGCAAATAAAGAATTCCAAAGTGTGTGAGAATGGAAAGAGTGCTGGGAAGATGACAGTACTGATTGTGAGTTTTATCTTTGCTGGATTCATCAGGCTTTTTCTATCCATATGTTTGCTTCCAGAGCAACCTTCTCCCATAGGTGGCAAAGCTCAATTAGAATTCATGCCTCCAGTGTGGATATAGATGCTGTGGCCAGTGCCCAAGGGGCCATGTTTGTTCTAGTGGCAAAAAGCAGCAATTGAAGAGGTGAAAAGAAATACAGGCTAATGCTTGCTTTTTTTTTTTTTTTTACATTTCTTGTCTTCCACTTGTTCCTCAGGAATACTGATACACAAGCTGTGCCCTCAGAAAAAACCATTTCCCAAAATGTTCCACCATATGGAGTGAAATTGTTCAACCCCAATTGAGTTATTTGTCTTTTGTCTGCTCCTTTTGTCCCTTATTCCCATAAACCTAATCATTTTTGATTTCCTGGATGCTGGTTGACTCTCCCCTTTCTTTTCTTCTAAACACCGTGCCCTTCATTATAAGAAGTAGGCTCCTGTGTTCCCAGTGCCCCCAAACTCATTGCTTGTCCTCCTTCCACAGCTGAACAATCCCAAGTGTCATTGAGATGAGTTCATGGAGCTTTCTGAAGCTAGGATGCTGAGATTTGGAGCTGGAATGTCACAGAGGTACATGGAACCATTTCTCAATGCTGCACTCTACTGATGCACAGATCTGCTTTTGCAGGTTGCATTAACAAAGATCATTTTGCTACCTTTGCTAAGAATAAGACAAAATGAGCATCATGCAATTGTCTTTTACTCTGGAAATGCAGGAAGAGATTATGGGTTCTTTTTGTTGGTTTGTTTTGTTTTTTGGGTCCGGTCATGGGGCCTGAACTCTGGGCCTGGGCGCTGTCCCACAGCTCTTCAGCTCAAGGCTAGCACTCTACCACTGGAGCATCAGTCCCACTTCTGGCTTTTTCTGCTTATATGGTGCTGAGGAATCGAACCCATGGCCTCATGCATGCAAGGAAAGCACTCTACCACTGAGCCACCTTCTCAGACCTGAAGAAGAGATTCTTACTCTGGTCAATTCCTGTTTCAGTGTGTGTGTAAGGTGGGGAACTCCTTGTGAGCTGCCATCTAATGTCACCAAAATTGAGATTTAAGTTACATTAAAAAAATTAGTAAAGTCAATGCATGTTTCCCCTTCTATTGTGGATGGTAGATTTAGCTTGTAAACTCATCAGTAAATATGGTTGGTGGTATGTATGTATATACAAATGTGTTCACTGAAATATGATGGATTGAAGGGAGAACTCAAATATGTAATTCCTTAGAAAGGCATAGCCAGATTTTAGCAAAATGAAATACTAGGAAGCAGGTACTGGAAAAAATGGGTGGAGTCAAGAGGAAAATTGTGAACAAATAGCAAAATGGGGGGAAATGCAATCAAGAATCCAATGCATCTGCTGCAAAATTAAGAGTGAGGGAAGGGCTGGGTAGGGAAGGGATGGGTTGAAAGGGGTGACATGGATCAAGATATATTGTATTCACGAACTGCTTTGTTACATGAGAACTCCTTTGTACAACTGAAGAATAATAACATTCAAAATTGTGTTTTCAAGAAGATGCTGATCAAGGGTCTCTAGATGGAATTTTTCCCTGAAAGTTACATTAAGTGCTTCCATCTAAGGAATATAATCTTGAACAATTCTTTATTTTGATCAATTTGAAAGGAATGAGGTCAAGTAATTTCTGCATTACCTTCATTAATCCAGCAACATTTTTGAAGTACTTAACTATGCTTGTAGATTATGCCAATGTCCTAAGAAGGGGGTGTGAATACAAATGTGAACTGTCCACTTCTTTTTCTCCTAAGAGAGAGGGCATGAACATTTCAGCATAGGGCTGGATATTAACTCAGAAGCCTTTGTAACCTATGTGGTTGGTCTCTGTCACATTCCCTCTGGCTTGCTGTCATGATGGAAAAGCTCACAGTAGGTACATTAATGAGCCGACAACCGTCTAGGGAACTTGGTTTACTAAATTAGGTGGAAGGATGCATTTGGTTTACTGGCTACAGTGCACCAGTTGCTTAAAAACTGGATTGGAGTAGAGGAAACAAAATAGAAACCATAATGACATGTCTGAGAACACCAAAGAGCGGCTACTTGGGGATGATTCTTTCACATGATCTGGTAGCAACAGTGCTTGGGAAGTCTTCCTGGAGAAGGTGATATCCTAGAAGATTCTCACAAATAGTGATATTGGGGGAAGAACTGTCAGACAAATGATTGGGGTATGAGTGGTAAGCATTTCAAAATCCCACCAGCAGAGTTGAGAGGTATGGGGAGAGAATTATACACTGTCTTGAATTTCTACAGGTTAAAGTAAATGACAAAGCCAGGAGATGGTGGCTTCCACCTGTAATGCTAGCTACTTAGCCATATTTAATTTAAAAGAAGACAGGCCATATGTTAAGAGAGCAAAATGAGGACTAAATAGTGAGCTTGAATAAAAGGGTAAGAGTTTGCAAATGTACCAGGAAGGATGGGGATGACAAAAATGTATAAAGATCATATTAAGAAATTATGAGCTTCTTGGACTGGGAATGTGGCTTAGTGGTAAAGTGCTTATCAGCATGCATGAAACCCTGGGTTTGATTCCTCAGTACCACATAAATAGCAAAAGTTAGCAGTGGCACTGTGGCTTAAGTGGTCAAGCACTAGCCTTGAGGAGAAAAAAAAGCTCAGGAATCGTGCCCAAACCCTGAGTTCAAGTTTCAGGACTGGCAGGAAAAAAAGAAAACAACAAAAACAGAGAAATTACCAGCTTCCTCTCCTTGAATTGTAGAGACTCCAGTTTTCACAGTTAAATGAATTTTCACAGAGGTGCTTGGCTGCTTGGTTAGAAGAGCAGACAGAAGACTGTCGAGTTGAACCAAGTTCATGAGCTAACACCTGGGGAGAGAAAGCAAGAAAGGATTAGTCTTATGATTCTGGGATACATCCTCATTTTTATCTCCTACCATGGGACTTTTAAGCCCTCATTAACGACAGCTTGGAGAGAAGTTTCCTTTTTCCTTTTTGGTTCCAAGGCAAATCAAATCCCTACTATCACCCAATATTTTCTTTTCTTTCTATTTGGACTTGATTCACTTGATGATGAAGTGCACCAGAAACTCACCATGACACTTGAACAAGTAGAAGTGAGTGGGAATGTGCATGGTACCTGCAGGATTAAAAAACACAAAACCTGTGCAACATTCAGCAGTGTTCCTGGCCAAACAAATAGCATGATCATCCCTCTGCTGATGTCCAAAGTATGAGAAGGTTGAGCTAGGAATGTAGCAAACTGTCCTCCAGTGTTTGGAGTGTCTAAAAACACTCTATTTTTGGATATACAAAATTGAAGAAATGACATCAGTGGGCCTAGTTTCTGGACAAGAAACCAGGAGTGTGTGTTCTTGCTCAGTTCTTTGGATCAGCCCTGGTGTTTTACAAACTGAGCCATTCATCTGGTACAGTATTTTGGTGATTAGTGATAGAGTGTCATAAACTTTGCTGCCCAGGATGTTTTGAATTGTGATCCTCCATGTTTCAGCATCCGGAATATCTAGGATTATGGGTATGAGACACACATTTCATATTCTTAACCCTAAAAGGCCAGTATGTGGGATGAATGAATAAATGGGTTATTTCTTTTCTGTTTACTGTTTCACTATATAGTAGATCTTGTTCCATGTTTCCTGGACTTTTCCAAAGTAGCTTATGCATTTCATTAGGAGGAACTTAAATGCATGCATAGCCAGAAACTATCCCCCAATCCCCACCCACCCACCCCCAGTACTAGAGCCTGAAATCAGGGCCTAGGAGCTGTGTTTGAGTTTTTTTGATGTTGTTGCTTGTTTTTATTTTGCTTAAAGCTAGCATTGTACCACTTGAATAACAGCTCCACTTCTGTCCTTTTGGTGATTAATCGGCAATAAGTGTCTTAATGATCTTTTCTGCCTGTGTTCACTTCAAACTGTGATCTTGAGTATTTAGGGTTATATGAGTGAATTACTGGTACCCAGAACAAACTTTTTTTAAAGACCATTCTTATTAGCATGTAATTAGTTGTCTAAGGAAAGGTCTCGTGATAGTTCCATACTTGCATACAATCCATTTCAGTTAAACATTCTCTTCCATCACTTTCTTTTATTCCCTCCTTGAAACAAATGTAGGCAGGCACTGGTGGTTCATACCTGTAATCCTAGATACTCAGAAGACTGAGACTGGAGGATCTTGATTCAAAGCCAGCTGGGACAGAAAATTATGTGAGATACTTATCTCCAATTAATTATCAAGAAGCCAGAAGTGGAGCTGTGGATCAAGGAATAGAACAATAGCTTTGAGCAGAATTGCTAAGGAACAGGGCCTGCTGGATCCTGAGTTCAAGCACCCCTCCCCGCCCCTCTCTCCAAACCAATATCAACAGGTTTCATTTTTCTATTTTAATACACTCATAATTATTTGTATCGTATTTGCCCTCATTCAGCTTCCCTCCTGGCCTTCCCTCATATTTTGCTTTCCTGTCATTCCTTTTGTTTTCATTTTTTAGTGTAATTTAACAGTGAGCTTTCTATATGCTTTTTCACCAGTACATATATTATAATTTAGTCAGATTCACCTCTTATATTATGCTTTGTTTCCATACCCCTCTACCAGCACATTCAGTAGGTTTCAGTGTGTCTCCTTACACCATCTTTTTACATAGTCACAATGTATTTAATCTTATTTGTACTCCATCATTCTCCCTCCCTTTCATCCCCATATAGTTCCACATTGAAATCATGTTCTCTAGTCATGTCTATAAAAATATGCTTGTAACTAGATATGCATATCTTTCTAAGTCTAGATGGGTGAAAAAATGTGACACTTGGCTTTTGGATCTTGGCTAACAAATCAGACACATCCTCCATCCCCACCTCCCATCCTCTTTTAGAACTGTAAATTTATTTTGGCTTTCAGGGAAAGCAATGTACATAAATCAGTATTTGCTTGCTTGCATTCTTTCATAGATTAGTGGACATGAGTGTGTTTGGATCTGGGTTCAAATTCTAGATTCCACTCTTAAATACCTGACTTGTAATTTTCAGCTGAAATCCTGTGTAGGTGTTTGAATAATAATAAAACACCATTCTTAGGATGATTATTAAGAGTAAAATGAAATGGTGTAGATAGCTTTAGGTCATCTTTACCCAATAGGAAACCAAGATTTGGAGATTCCAAACATGCTGTGTAATTATTATCTGCAACATCAGGTAACTTTTTTTGCATTCCAAAAGCATTACAGATGTGTTCTTACAGATTTTCGATATGGGAAAAGCAACATGTAAGAACTGATTCATAGGCACTTTTTTTTTGGTCATGGGGCTTGTACTCTGGGCCTGATCTCTGTCCCTCAGTTCTTCAGCTCAAGGACAGCACTCTACCATGTGAGCCAAAGTGATGCTGCCAGTTTCCTGAGTGATTTGTTGGAGATAAGAGTCCCACAGACTTTCCTCCCAGGGCTGGCTTTGAACAGTGATCTTCACATCTCAGCCTCCAGAATAGCTAGGATTAAAGGCTTGAGCCATCAGTGCCCAGCACATAGGCACTTTTATAAACACTCAAGTACTTGAACTATTCAATCAGGTCAATTGACTGGAATGGAAAAGGTTGATATATTGCCTGCTCTGCGGGAGTTGTTATTTGGGTTTGTCATTTATCTCTTTGATTTAGAAAGCCTGTGCTTAGTCATCTCCAGACACACTTATCAGAGACACACTTATCAGAGATGGGTAATCAAGCCAGGGCCATCCCCAGATGTTAGTCAGCGATACTGTGAAACTCATTTTCTCAGAGCTCACTTACATCCATCACTCTTCTTTGGGAACAGGTCTCTGCAGAGTTACAGTACCTGTGACTCTGTGGCCTTGTCGGGTATCAAAGTGCTCTGTCATGAAAAGCCTAGCCAAGGACCTCCTTTTCTTTTTTTAAAAAATTTTATTTTATTTTATTTGTGAACATACTGTACAGAGGGGTTACAATTGCATGGGCAGGATAATGCGTACACTTCTTAACAAGCATTGCAGCCTACTCCTTTGTTTACCCTTCACATCACTTACCAGCCTCCCCCCTCCCCCCCAGTCCCAATCCTTCTCCTTCCCCCCTTCCCCCCCCCCCCCGCACCGACGTTGTAAAGCTCATTTTGGACATGACAACTTGTACTTCTCATTGTTGCAACAGGTCCACCTGTATGCTTAAGCAACTGGTTTTTCCCCATCTCCTCCACAAGTTATACTGACATCAAATATAGTGAAAGCAGAGGTTATACTGTGGGGGAGGGACATACAGAGCAACAAAGAGATAATCTTATAAATGCATTAGAAACACATGCATGAAAGAAAAAAACATTAAAATACACATCTAAGGGTTCATTTTCCTGACATCACATTATCTGACCTTTTCTGCTTGACTCATACATATACTAGATATTGCAAATAAGGGAAACCATGGGACCTATGTTTCTTTGGGCCTGGCTTACTTCACTTAATATAATTTTTTCCAAGTTTTTCCATTTCCTAACAAATGGGGCAATGTCATTCTTTCTGATGGAGGCATAGAATTCCATTGTGTATATATACCACATTTTCTTGATACATTCATCTACTGAGGGGCATCTGGGTTGGTTCCATATCTTAGCTATGGTAAATAATGCTGCAATAAACATAGTTGTACTGGTAGCTTTAGTGTAGTCTTGTTTGTAAACATTTGGGTAAATGCCCAAAAGTGGGATTGCTGGGTCATAGGGGAGTTCTATGTGAAGTCTTTTGAGGAACCTCCATACTGCTTTCCAAAGTGGTTGAACAAGTTTACATTCCCACCAACAATGAAGTAAGGTTCCTTTCTGTCCACATCCCCTCCAGCATCTGTTGTTGTTAGAGTTCTTGATTTTTGCCATTCTAACTGGAGTGAATGTTGTTTTGAGTTGCATTTCTTTTATGGCTAGGGATGTTGAACATTTTCTTCATGTGTTTTTGGCCATCCTTCTTTCTTCTTCAGAGAAGTTTCTCTTTAAGTCTTTCGCCCACTTATTTATTGGGCAGTTGTTTCTTTGAGGATTTGTTGTTGGGGGGTTTAATTTTTTGAGTTCCAAGTATATTTTAGATATGAGACCCTTGTCCGTTGTATGGCTAGTAAAGATCTTCTCCCAATCCGTGGGCTTTCTATTGGTCTTGCTAGCTATGTCATTTGCCCTGCAGAAGCTCTGCAACTTTATGCAATCCCATTTGTCCAAACTTTCTTTGATTTGTTGTGTTTCCGAGGACCTCTTTTCTCTGTCCCATCTTTCTAGATGGAAGTTAAGATTTCTATTTCACAAAGCAAAAGGGCATGCTATTTGGAACCAGTGTCTGCTCCTCTGTGCAGTAAAGTTCAGAATGTAACATCACCTCCAGTTGACCTTGTTACAGTTGGATACATTTTACCAAGGTGATTGCATCCTCTTTATGGCCATTGTTTCAATTACTGTAGGGCACTGGTCTGCAGTGGAAAGATAAGGCAGCTTTCTTCTGTTGCATGATAAGAATGAGGGACTTTGCTGGAGGAGACTGTCTGTTAAGCCATCAGAGACTTGAAACAATCGACTTTTTGCCATTTGGGATTGGTTTCTGCTTAATCTGTAAGAATGTCCATCTGCCACCTTTGGATATTATTTTCTCATTTGAGAAGTTGTGCCCAGCTCATTAGTTGTCTATTTTTATTCAGAAACAAAAAGAGATAGATTCAAAGCCTGTACATAAATCATTTCCAGGCTTGACTACTTCCTGCTCCTTGTCATGGGGCCTTCTCCACGGACTCCTCACACATGGAGTTGTTTTGACCACAGCAAAGGATGAAAGAGAATGAGAGAGAGCAAGAGCGAGTGAGAGAGTAAGAGAAATATCCCACTGTGAGAGTAACAGCTATTTATATTGCAAGCTGAGAAGTAATATCTCTCATTTCTTCCACATTCGATTCACCAGAACCAATAAGCTAGATGTGGCCACATCTAAAAAATGAGAGATTGCAGGCAATTGTCAGTCCTGGTGTGGTTTTTGACCTGGGATTAAAGGGACCTGCACAGTTAATCCTGATAAGTCCTGAAATGAAGGGATAATCTATACCTCATCTATGCTCTTGTCATATCCAGTGCCTGAATGAGTCTGTGCGCAAGATTCATGGTCTTAGAGAGGGTTGGGTGTGCCTGGCACTGGTTGAAGCCACCTCAAGACTAAGGGCCACTTAATGGGACAGGAAAAAAAGGAAATTCAGAAAAGAGCTTAAAAGATAAAGAGGACATGAAACAGCCTAATGCATGTGAAGAGTCTAGAATCAAGGGAGAACTTTATGGAAAAGTTAATGGTCCAGTATTCTCTGCATTGGGAATTTGTCATGCCAGTGTACTCCTGTAGTACTGCCAATCAGTATGCTGAGGCAGGAAGAACATAAATTCTAGAATAGCTTGGGCTATATCACCCAATTCTATCTCAGAAAGGAAGGAAGAGACAGACAAAAGGGAGGAAAAGTGCAAGAAAAGAGAAAAGGAGGAACTAGTAAAGAAAAGGTAGGGGTAAACAGAGGAAAGAAGGAAGGGAAGAGAATAAAAACCAAGAATAGGGAAAAAGTATATGTTGGGATGTCTAAATACCCCTCATGTATGACTCAACAATGATAAATGTCAGCAACTACTTATGGAGACTTTTTCAAAAAGAAAGAATAAAGTAGTATGGAGGAACAGCTCTCTGAGATTCTTCTGTGAGTGAACTTACTGGGTGCTTTTGGGGTCATAGGGGAATGGATTTGGAACTAAGTCTTGCTATGTAGCCCAGGTTGGACTAGAACTCACTATATAGGCCAAGCTGTCCTCAATCCATAAACTTCCTGCCTCTGTCTTCTGCATTCTGTGTTTGTGAGTATGGCTTTATTACACCCAGCTCATTTTTAATGCTGCTGTTCTTGCCAGTCCTGGGACTGGAACACAGAGAATGGACCCTGTCCCTGAGCTTTTTTGCTTAAGGTTAGCTCTCTCCCACTTTGAGGCACAGGGCCATTTGCAGTTTCTGGTGATTAATTGTTAAGAAGAGTCTCATGAACTTTGCTGCCTAGGCTGGATTTAAACAGAGATTCTCAAATTTCAGCCTCCTGAGTAACTAGAATTACAGGTGGGAGCCACCAATGCCTAATGCATTATTAATTCTTTTCCTTTAAGAAGACCTGTGAGATAGCTGGGCAGTGGTAGCGCATGCCTGCAATCCTAGCTACTCAAGAGGCTAAGATTTGAGGATAGCAATTGAAAGAATGTCCAGGTAGGGGACTGAGAAGGTGGCTCAGTGGTAGAGCATTTGCCTTACATGCCTGAGGCCCTGGGTTCAATTCCTCAGCACCACATAAGCAAAAAGAAAAAAGTCAGAAGTGGTGCTGTGGCTCAAGTGGAAGAGTGCTAGCTGAGCTGAAGTGCTGAGGGACAGTGCCCAGGCCCAGAGTTAAGGCCCCACGACTGGACACCCCCCCCCAAATAAAAGAATGTCCAGGCAGGAAAGTCCATTAGATTCTTATCTCCCATAAACCACCAGAAAGCCAGAAGTGGCACTGTGGCTCAAGTGGTAGAGAGCTAACCCTTAGCTGAAGAAGGGGTGGGGTGAAGTGGACCATTTACCTCGAACCAGCCCTACTCTGGGTGGGCATTACATGCATGCATGGTCACACACCCACAGGGACTAGGAGGACGGAGATCCATGCAGCCAGGGCGAAGAGATCCTTGGGTTTCTTGTGCCAGCAGCAGGTGCCCCACCAGCTGCAGGAGGATGGTAGCAAACATGGCCTGGATCCTGAGACTGTCGATGGACACAGTGGATGCAGTGGAACCAAGTAGCCTCTGGGCAGAACCGGGAGAGGATGCAGGGCAGACTCCGAGCCTCCTGCTTCCTTCTTGTGTGGCCGCTATGGTTGTGTGCTTCCAGACTCATCTGGGACTGTGCGCATGTGTGTGCACATGCGTATCCCTCACCAGCATTTGGGCTCATGCCCATTGCACGTTTGTACCGTCACAGTTTGTGTGCATGCGTGCCCTTCCTTCACACTTCCTGGCTGGGCTTCTATATCTCCTGAGAGGCTGGAGGACCCATGACTGCTGGAATCCAGACCTGAGGTAAGACTTTCCCAGATTGTATTGGAAAACATCCAGTGAAGGATGCAGCAGGGCACCCTGCTTGGTTGGAGCACTATCTATAAAGTAGATTTTGTACTCTGTTTTCTAGTGAGCTTTGTTCTTTTTTTTTTTTTTTTGCCAGTCTTGGGGTTGAACTCAGGGCCCGGGCACTGTCATTGAGCCTTGCTGTGCTCAAGGCCAACGCTCTACCACTTGAGCCACTTCCAGCTTTCTGCTGTTTATGTGGTACTTAGGAATCGAACCCAGGGTTTCATGCATATGCTAGACAAGCACTGTACCACTAAGTGACATTCGCATCCCTTTTGTTAAACCTCCAGCTTATCAGGAGGTTTAGAAGCCCAGCCCAGAAGTGTGAGGGAAGGGCATGTGCACAGGGTCAAGTGAATGCACATGCAATGCGCATAATCATGCACGCTGGTGAGGGACATGCATGCACAGACGCGCATACATGTACATGTACACCCACCTGGATGAGCCTGCATGGGTATGACCACAGTAGCCACCCAAAAAAGAAGCGGGAAGCTGAGAATCTGCCCTGCATTGTCTCCTGGGTCCAGCCCGAGGCTGCTTGAATCCACTGCATCCACCAGCAGTCTCACGACCTAGGCCGTGTTCGTTGTTGTCCTCCCCCAACTGGTGCTGCACCTGTTGCTGGGATGAGAAACCTAGGGTGTCTTCAGACTGAGTGCATGCATCACCATCCTCATAGTCCATGTGGGCATGTGACTGCAATATGTGTGTGATGGCCTCCCGGTCTCGGGCTAGTTCAAGGTAAGTGGGACACTTCACACACATGCACGTATGCATGTGAGTGTGTGTGTGTGTGTGTGTGTGTGTGTGTGTGTGTGCACGTGCATGCACACACACACACACACACAACCACACAAACACAGACACACACATTCATAGGACCGGAAGCGCAGGTCAAGGGACTGTAAGTGTGTGTGAAAGGACCTTAAACTGGGTGAAGGGACTTGGGAACACACTTGCAGAGCTACATAGACATTGACTAAGGCGCCCTAGAGCCCCACAGAGAATAAAGGGGGGTTGGGCTGTCTCAGAGGCCTCCTTGCTACCACTCCCCAGTATCGCTCCGGGGTTGGTCAGTTCTGCCGTTACCACTGGTGGTCATGGAACTGGAGCCACATTCATTGCCACCTTTCCCAAACTGGCACTGCACCTGCTACAGTGATGTCTCTTTGCCTGTGGACCTCTGTCTTCCTGGTCTGCATGTGCTTTGTTGAGGTGCCATCATGGGAACGCCCTCATTGCCAGGAAGTACCCCTCCTCTTGATCCTCCTCCCCACCAGGGACTGGAAGCCATGGTAAGAGGAGGTCCATTACTCCTGCTGATACAAGAAAAAATGGAGACTTGGAGAAAGGAGTTGACAGTGGGGATGAAGTCCTGCCTTGTACACAATAGATATCCACTAAGAGATTCACAGGGCACAATGGCATACTGATAATTCAGAGAAGTCTAGGATTAGAAAAAGGATGTCATTTTGGCTCACATGAGTCTTTTGCACTTCCTGTGAAACTTACATCAACAACCTTATTTTCTCTATCTTTTCACAGACCATTCCCCAGGAGCTCAGGACATCTGGATTTGAGCAGAGTTGTCACCAGAATGCCAAGGGACCATTATCATTGCATGGCCACCACCACCTGGGACTAGTCCACTTTCCTACAATGCCCATACGAGGCTTAATGTTCTTTCCTGCCTGGTTTCACTTCAAACTGTGATCTTCAGATCTCAGCCTCTTGAGTACCTAGGGTTATAGGAGTGAGTTACTGGCACCCAGAACAAACTCTTTTTAAAGACGATTCTTATTACCATGTAATTAGTTTTCTAAAGAAAGGTCTCACCGAGTGCCGGTGGCTCACTCCTGTAATCCTAGCTACTCAGGAAGCTGAGATCTGAGGATCGTGGTTCAAAGCCAGCCTGGGCAGGAAAGTCCTTGAGACTCTTATATCCAACCAACCACGAGAAAAAAAAAAACAGAAGTGGCACTGTGGCTCAAGTGGTATGGTGCTCAGCTTGATCTGAAGAGTGTAAGGACAGCACCCAAGCCCAGAGTTCAAGCCCCACGACCGATCAAAAGAAAAAGAAAGAAAGAAAGAAAGGTCTCGTGCTATTTCCATGCATGCATACACTGCATCTCAGTTAAACTCACTCCTCCATCACTTTCTTTCATTCCATCCTTGAAACAAATGTAGGCAGGCACTAGTGGTTCATGCCTGCAATCCTAGATACTCAGAAGGCTGAAATCCAAGGATCTTGATTGAAAGCCAACTGGGACAGAAAAGTTTGTGAGACACTTATTTCCAACTAATTATCAAGAAGCCAGAATTGGAGCTGTGGATCAAGGGATAGAACAATATCTTTGAGCAGAAAAGCTAAGTAACAGTGCCTGCTGGATCCTGTATTCAAGCTCTCTCTCTCTCTCTCTCTCTTTCTCCCTCCCTCTCTCTCTCCCTCTCTCCCTCTCTCCCTCTCTCTCTCTCTCTCTCTCTCTCTCTCTCTCTCTCTCTCTCTCTCTCTCTCTCTCTCTCTCTCTCTCTCTCTCTCTCTCTCTCTCTCTCTCCAAATCTCAACAGGTTTCTTTGTTCTCTTTTAATACACTCATACCGTATTCACCCTCATTCAGCTTCCCTCTTGGCCTTCCCTCATATTTTGCTTTCCTATCATTCAGTTTGTTTTCATATTTTTAGTGTAACTTAAGGCAACAGTGGGGTTTCTATATGCTTTTTCACCAGTACATGTATTATAATTTAGTCAGATTCACCTCTTTGATTATGCTTTGTTTCCATACTCCTCTACCACCACATTCAGTAGCTTTCAGTGTGTCTCCTTACACCATTTTCTTACCTAGTCACAATGTATTTTAATCTTATTTATACCTTATCATTCTCCCTCCATTTCACCCGTATATTTCCACATTTAAGTCATGTTCTGTAGTCATGTCTATAAAAATGTTTATATCTAGATATGCATATCTTTCTAAGTCTAAATGGGTGAAAAAAGTGATACTTGGCTCTTGGAGCTTGGCTACCAAATCAGATATATCCTCCCTCCCACTCCTGCCCCATCCTCTTTTAGAGCTATAAATTCATTTTGGCTTTCAGGGAAAGCCAAGCACCTAAAGCAGAGCTGCTCACGAGGCTGAGATCTGAAGATCACAGTTGGAAGTGAACCAGTTAGGAAAGACCATTAAGACTATTATTGCCAATTGATCACCAAAAGGCCAGAAGTGGAGCTGTTATTCAAGTGGTACAGCAAAATTAAAACAAAAACACCAACATCAAGTATTTGCTTGCTTGCATTCCTCTTCATAGAGTAGTACACATGAGTGTGGTTGGAGCTGGGTTCCAATTCTAGATTCCACACTTAAATACCTGACTTGTAATTTTAAGCTGCAATCCTGTGTGTGTGTTTGAATAATAATAAATAAAACACAATTCTTGGGATGATTCTTAAGAATAAAATGAACCAGGGGCTGGGAAGGTGGCTCAGTGGTAGAGCACTTGCCTTGCATGCTTGAGGCCCTGGGTTCGATTCCTCAGCACCACATAAGAAAAAAGAGAAAAAAGCCGGAAGTGGCGCTGGGCTCAAGTGGTAAGAGAGCTAGCCTTGAGCTGAAGAGCTGAGGAACAGCGCCCAGGCCCAGAGTTCAGGCCCACAACTGGACCCGAAAAAGAAAAAGAATAAAATGAACCAGTGTAGATAGATTTTGGTGATCCTTACACAATAGAAAACCAAGATTAGGAGATTTCAAACATGTGAAATTATTCTCTGCAACAACAGGTATCATTTTTTGCATTCAAAAAGCATTATTGATATTTTCTTACAGATTTTCTTTTTTTTTGGTGGTTGTGGGGCTTGAACTCTGGGCCTGAGCACTGTCCCTCAGCTCTTCAGCTCAAGGTGAGCACTCTACCATTTGAGCAACCATGACACTTCCAGCATTCTGAGTGATTTATTAGAGAGAAAAGTTCCTGGACAGTTCCTGTCCAGGCTGACTTTGAACCATCATCCTCAGGTCTCAGCATCCTGAGTAGCTAGGATTACAGACATGAGCCACCAGCACCTGGCTCATAGGCACTTTTATAAACACTGAAATAGTTGAAGTGTTGATTCAGGTCAATCGACTTGGAATGGACATGTTTGACATATCACCTGCTCTGTGGGAGTGTTTGTTTGTGGGTATCATTTATCTCTATGGTTTAGAAAGCCTGTGCTTATACATCTTCAGACAAACTTAGCAGAGATGGTTAATCAAGCCAGAAGCCAGGGGCCATCCCCAGATACTAGTCAGCACCACTTTGAAACTCACTCACTCTCTCCAAAGTGACTTCCATCCATCACTCTTCTTTGGGGACCGGTTTCTGCAGAGATATAGTACCTGTGAGTCTTGGTCTCATCTGTTATCAAACTGCCCTGTAATGAGAAATCTAGCCAAGGACCTCTTTTTCTTTGCCCATCTTTCTGGATAGAAGTCAAGATTTCTGTCTCACAAATCCAAAGGGCATGCTATTTGGAACCACAGTCTTTGGTCCTGCGTGCAGTAAAGGGAGTTGAGAATGTACCATCCCCTGTTACTGACCTTGTTACAGCTGGATACATTTTACCAAGGTGGTCTCATCCTCTTTCTGACCATGGTTTAAATCACTGCAGGGCACTCATCTGCAGTGGAAAGATGCAGCAGACTGGTTTTGTTGCATGATAAGAATGAGAGACTTAACTGGAGGACACTGTCTGCTGAGGCATCACAGACTAGGGAAAAAGTCTACTTTTTGCCATTCAGGACATGGTTTCTGCATAGTCTATAGGAATGGCCACCTGCCGCCTTTGGGTATTATTTTCTCATTGGGGAAGTTGTGCCCAGCTGATTATTATTCAGAAACCAAAATAGATAGATTCAAAACCTGGACTTAAGTCAGAGTCATTTCCAGGCTTGACTATTTCCCACTCATGTCTTCCAACTGTCATCTGGAAGCTGCAGCTCCTTGTTCTGGGGCCTTCTCATACACTGCTCACACATGCATTTGTTTCACCCAGAGCAAAGGGTATAGGAGAATGAGAGAGAGAAGGAGAGAGCAAGAGAGAGCAAGAGAGAGAAATCCTACTGTGAGAGCAACAGCTATTTATATTGCAATCTGAGAAATGATATCTCTCATTTCTGCCATGTTCTATTCACTAGAAATAATAACTAGATATGGCCTTATCTGAAAAATGAGAGATTGCAGGGGATTGTCGAGATTAGTATGGTTTTGACCTGGAACTTCCTTTCAGAGTGTGTTCCCTTAAGGGGATCTGCTCAGCTAATGGCTTATGGATCCTGAAAGGAAGGGACAATCTACATTTCATCTATGCTCTGTCATATTCGGTGCCTGAATGAGCCTGTGCCCAAGCTACTTTGTCTCAGAGAGGGTTGGGTATGCCTGACACTGGTTGGAACCACTCCAAGGCTAAGGGCCACTGAATGGGACAGGAAACCAAAAGGAAATTCAGAAAAGAGCCTAAGAGACAAATAAGACATGAAACAGCCTCATGTGTGTGAAGAGTCTAGGGAATCTAGGGAGAACTTTATGGAAAAAAGATAATGATCCAATATTCTCTCCCTTTGGGAATTTTCCAGTCATGCCAGTGTACTCCTGTAGTACTGCCATTCAGAATGCTGAGGCAGGAAGAACATAAATTCCAGAACAGCTTGCACTATATCACCCAATTCTATCTCAGAAAGGAAGGAAGGGACAGACTAAAGGGAGGAATAAGGGCAACAAGCAAATGAAGAGAAAAGGAGGAACTAGTAAAGAAAAGGAAGGGTAAACAGAGGAAAGAAAGGAGGGAGAGAATTCAAAGAACAAAGAATAGGGACAAAGTATTTTGGGATGTATAAATAACCCTCATGTATGACCCAACAATGATAAATGTCAGCGACTACTTATGGAGACTTTTATAAAAAGAAAGAATAAAGTAGTAGGTGACAATATGTGACAAAATGAAATAGGTTTATGGAAGAACAGCTCTCTGAGATTCATCTATAAGTGAACTTCCTGGGTGTTTTAGGGTAAGAGGGAATTTTTTGGAACTAGGTCTTGCTATGTAGCCCAGGTTGGACTGTAACTCACTATAAAGGCCAAGATGGCCTCAATCTCTGAACCTCCTGCCTCTGCCTTCTGCATTCTGTGTTTGTGAATATGGCTTTATTACACCCATCTCCTTTTTAATGCTGTTGTTGTTGCCAGTCCTTGACCTGGAACATAGGGCTTGGGTGCTGTCCCTGAGCTTTTTTGCTTAAGGCTATCCCTCAACCATTTTGAGGCATATGGACACGAGGTTATCTTGTCATTGTCAAGAAGAGTCTCATGGACTTTTCTGCCCAGTCAGAATTCAAACCGAAATCCTGAGATCTCAGCCTCCTGTGTAGGTAGAATTACAGATGAGAGCCACCAGTGCCTGACACATCAATAATTTTTTTCCCTTAAAAAGACCTGTCAAGTTGCTGAGTAGTGGTTCCTCATGCCTACAATCCTAGCTACTCAAGAGGCTGAGATGAGAGGATAGCAGTTCAATGCTTGCCAAGGTAGGAAAGTCCATGCGACTGTTATCTCCAATAAACTACCAGAAAACCAGAAGTGGCACTGTGGCTCAAGTGGTAGAGTGCTAGGCTTTAGCTGAAGAACTGAGGGACAGCACCCAGGTCCAGAGTTCAAGCTCCATGGCCAAAAATAAATGAATAACTAAATGAAATAAAGAATAAAAGACCTCTCAAGTAGAATAAACTTCAGGTCCATAAAATAGAAGTCTGCTTCTGAGATAGACATACTTTGTGTATGGTTTTTATTAGAACAATTATAGATATATTAAAATTCAAGACAACGGTACTAAAAGATATAAAAGCAAGATACTTTATTTCTAACCTGTGAGGGATAAATAAAGATTTAAAAAAGGGAGTAAGTGAATCAAAAACAGTAAAAAGAGGTACAAAGCAGCACAGGGACCCATACAAACTGGAATCAGAAATGAGAATGGTAGATGTGGACAAAACTATGACTTCATCTTGGATGTCTTGTCTCTCTTCTCAAGTGGAAAGAAATTTTTGAGTTGAATCTTTACAAAGTCTCCTTATCTCAGGCTCTCTTGCAATTAGATGTAGACCATGCTATGTGAAAAGGACAGTGTTATAATTTCTGTACAAGGATAGTGTCTGTAATAACCCGTGGGACCCAGGGAATCAGTGGGGCACAATAGTGTGGCCTCATGGTCCGGCCTGCTGGAGGGGGAGCAGCATCAAGAGTCAAGCCTCACAACTCCACAGACCCAACCACTGGACAGAGCAGGGCATTGTGAGGCTGATGTCACCACCCCAAGGGGCACTGGAGGAGCGTGCCATGGCTGGGGCATGCCACTGAAAGGGGCAGAGCAGGCCACCAAAAGGGGAAGGGGCATGCTCCTGGAGACATGCACATAGGGAGCTGACTATTGGGATTGGACTTGGGCTGCTTGGGGGAAGATCATGAATATCAGTTTGATGCCATTAATGGGGCAGGGGTGCAGCCTTTCTGGGTGTATATAGGCTGCATGCTCCAAGGCTAGGGGGGAAGTTAGGGGAAAACACATTGGGAGGGAGGAGGGAGGAGTCCTGAGGACACCTGGTCTCTTGTGGAGAGGGGAGTAAGGAGGAGACCAGTGGTTCTGAAGAGATGAGAGTAAAGGAAAGACCGGAAGTCCTGAGGCAGGAATTGAGTGTGGAGGAAGGAGAGGATTGGGAGTGGAGGGGGAGAGATGGCAAGAGGGGAAAGCCTGCCACAGTAGGGCAGGGCAGGCCTGTGGAGGACAGGGCAAGCTCTGAGAGGCCATTTGGGGCTTCTTGAGGGGCCATTTGGGACCTCCTTGAGAGGTCCTTTGGGGCTTCTTGAGGAGCTATTCAGGGACTTTTTTTGGGGGGGTGGGGGTTCCAGTCGTGGGGCCTAAACTCAGGGCCTGGGCACTGTCCCTCAGCTCTTCACCTCAAAGCTAGCGCTCTACCACTTGAGCCACAGCACCACTTCTGGATTTTTTTTCTTTTTGCTTTTTTCTGTTTGGTCTGGTCGTGGGGTCTGAACTCTGGGCCTGGGCGCCGTCCCTCAGCTCTTCAGCTCAAGGCTAGCACTCTACCACTTGAGCCACAGGGCCACTTCTGGCTTTTTTCTTATGTGGTACTGAGGAATTGAACCCAGGGCCTTATGCATGCAAGGCAAGAGCTCTACCACTGAGCCACCATCCCAGTCCTTCAGGGACTTCTTGAGGGGCCATTTGGAACATCCTCCTGAGGTCACTCAGGGCCTCCTTGAAGGGCCTGTTGGGGCCTCCTTTGGAGGTCATTCAGGGCCTCCTCTGGAGGCCATTTGGGACCTCCCTCTAGAGAGGCCTGTGGACAGTGGAGAGGCCTACATGTGGGGGAGGAAGGGAAGAAAGGGAAAAGCCTTCCCCTTTGGAGGTTTGGAGGTTTGGGGCTTTGGAGATCTGAGGTTTGGAGGTTTGCAGACCAACTAATTGGTGGTTTGAAGACCAACCAATAAAAGTTGGAGTGTCAGGACTGCCTATTGGAGGTTTGGAGGTTTGGTGATTGAGGCTGCTCTTGGTTCTGGGTATCTAAAAGGACAAGGAAGTCTCAAGACACCTTTCTGGTGTAAATAAACTTCTTTTGTTCACTTCTCACTGTGCCTCCATGGATTGTCTCGCTCTCTGTGGTTCATCAATACCCCACTGGGTGATGTCCTCACAGGGGCCATCCTAGGATGGCCATCCTAGGATGCCCAACCCCGAGGAAACATGAGGGCCACTGGCCAATGTCCTCATGGTTTCCACATGGCTGCCATGGTAGCAGTAAGAGCATCCTGCCATGTGCCCAGTGTCATTAGCAACAGACTTCCTGGACCAAGTACCTAACTGCCAGCAGGTGTGCACTGGGCTCTGATTGGTCCACTTCCTCACTGATGTCAATGGCCTGACTTGTGATTGGTCCATTTCCCCCTGACATCACAGAGGATTGTGAAGGTATGCCCAACAGGGTACATATGAGGCAGCTGCTCTCCAGCTTTTTCAGTTACAGTGCTGGGAGCTTTTACTCCGGTGACCTGATGGACTAACTCAGAACTACTTGATTGCTTTCTTTGGGTGTGGGGAGTGGTAGTTGTGTTGTTTGGGTTTGGGGATTTCATTTATTTAGCTGGGGGTTGTGTTTACTTGTTTGTTGGTAGGTTACCTTCTGTTTCTTAAGATTTATTAGTTGTCCACTTCATTTAGATCATCTTAGGTAATTCTTAAGCTTGATTACTTGCCATCCCAGGGACAAGGTGTTAATGTACAACTTTAGTTCCTCCCCCACGGAGGGGGAGATCACTGTCATTGCACAGTACAACTTGACAAAGATTATCGGTTACTGCAGCTGTGTCTATGAGAAGCTGGCCCATCACTGCCTCACTGACACCACAGTGGCAGTCAAAGTTCTCCCAAGGAAAGATCTGAAAAGTCATGAGATAGAAAACGAGGTAGCAGGTAGGAAGTTGGTTCAGTGGTAGAGCGTTTGCCTTGCATGCCTGGGGCCCTGGGTTCGATTCCTCAGCACCACATAAGAAAAAAGCCAGAAGTGGCCCTGTGGCTCAAGTGGTAGAGTGCTAGCCTTGAGCTGAAGAGCTGAGGGACGGTGCCCAGGCCCAGAGTTCAGTCCCCACGACCAGACCAAACAGAAAAAAGAAAACGAAGTAACCATTGTGAAAAGTGTACGTCACCCACACATCATCCAATTGTTCCAGGTGATGGAGGATGAAGACTCCTTGTCACTGAGCTGGCCACTCAGGGCCATCTCTTGGGGTGGAGTCAATAAATCCCCTTGCATACGCCTATTCCAGTATGAAGCCAAGAGGTTGTTCAAGCAGATCACGAGTGCCGTTCACTACCTTCAAGAGAACTGAATTGCACACCTAGACCTGACGGCCAACAACGTCCTGTTCGACACCAATGGCAATGTTAAGGTCAGTGATTTTGACGTTTCAGGGTGACCCCAGGACAGTTGCTAAAGGGGGTTTGTGGAGCCTTACTATTCCACCCCCCTGAAATGATCCTACAAAACATGTTCAGTGGGTACAAGGTGGACATTTGGGGACTTAGGTGTGCTTTTGTATATGATGACAACGGGAAAGTTCCCATTTGAGGAGAATAAAATGACTCAGATATGGAAACAAATCCTAGAGGCCAGGTACATCGGTCCCCTTTACCAACTGCAATGGGACGTGATCTCCTTCCTAAACTGCTGACTGTGGGCTTCAATCTGAGGCCTGCTATTGAGGAGATAATGGAGCACCCATGGCTGGCCCTAAGTGTGGGATTTGGTCTGCTTCCTGATTAGCAACTGCCCAGCAAGCTGGACCCCATTATTGTCACAGTCATTTGCAACATGGTGTACACGGTAGCTGGTATTAAAAAGAAAGAACAGAGCATTCAATGAAGCCATGGCACCTACCTGCTCATCCATGAAAACATAAAGGAGAATACCAGAAGTGTGGAATCAAAAATGATGCTTTTGGCTAGTCTACCATGCACACCTCCTGAGGACAATCCCACCAGCCCTCTTCCTCCACAAAAAAGAGCCACCTATTCTGCAGGATGTAACACCTTCAGCTTGTCCTCAAATTTTCAGTTACCTCTGAAGAGAACCCAAAGTGCCAGTCTGCCTGTCCTTCTGCTCTACACCCTGCAGAGCTCCAGTTCCAGCTTCATTTGTGGCCCAGATTCTTTTAGCTGGTCGGGTACACTAGACAGTTTCCACTCAGTGGAAAATGGTCTTCCCTCTGGGCATCCTCAGGGGGAGGCCATAGACCTCAGGTGGAACATTAGACAGGGCTGGAGGAGGGTGGCTAACAGGATAGTCACCATTTTTCGCAGACTTTGCTGCTGTGTGAAGGCCCCAAAGTAATGTTCACAGATTGAGAGCAAAGCTGTCCCAGAGAAAGCAGTGCAGAACTCTGAAACAGCACAGTTGAAAGCCACCAGACTCAGATCTTCGGGGTGAGTCTAACTAAAGCAGAGAGATGTGGAATTGAAGAGCTGCAGGTGGGAAAGGAGTCATGCAGGAAGTTCACACTGTGGAGGTCTCAGTCCAGCATGGCCAGGTTGTGTGACGGCTGCTAGGGGATTCTCTGGCAGGGATTCCTTTCGGAGAAAGGACAGCTGACATCACCAAGGCTTTCCAATGCTGAAAGATAAGTTGAAAGGTGGCCTCAATCTGCTGTACCTTCTGAGCTGGGCATTTACACATCGATCCCTTACTTAATAGTATTGTCACTTTATTGAACAACCTTTTCCCTTGGTCCTCTGAACACTAAGGTGTTTTTGTCCCAAACGCTTCAGTTCATCTCACCTTTCACGTAGGTTGCTTGTGTCCCCAATTGCTAGTTTATTTATTTAGGTTTAAAGTGAGGCCCTTGAACTTGGTGGTATAGGAATCCATGGATCTCAGGGGCAGGAAGCATCCTGGACTCTGTTTCTCCTTCTGCAGTCTCTAGGTGACTGGGTACAACTACTGAGCACACTAGTTACACTGGCTGGGTTGGAGTACAAAGGCAAATCTTCACTGCGAATGGAGAGGTACCTGTCTCCATTCACCCAATGCACTATCAATGGTTTCTGCCCTTACTTTCCTCCATTTCAATGCACTTTCCTGCGTGTGTAATTTCTCTCTAAATCTCATCATTATCCCAACATAAAACCTTCATCCAAGCATCTCTTCTTTCAGAATTGTTTATTTGCTCACAATCAAAGAGACCCTATTACTAAGACAGGTTGTTTTGAATGGCAACTCCTCCCATGAGTCCCCATTTTCTCTAAGGGGAACCAGAAGGCTGGGTTAGCTGAGTTTCAAATAAGAGAACAGTCTGACCAACCAGAGCCACTGTTTAGACTGGCTAAAAATATGAAGTAGAATAATATTCCTTCCTTGATCGTAGAGGTAGAGAAACCTGTGAAGGAGCAGCATTCCTGAGAAAGTATGGAGATACAGTGGTGCCACTGGATGGACCCTGCCTGGAATGACTGCATCTGGACAGTAGCAAAAATTTGGTAAGGTTGATATGACCTCTACCACTGGGCTATTTGTGTTGGTTTAGCCAGGGCCATGAGATTTCCACAGAGAGGCTTTGATGCAGGCTGATGCTGTCTGCCCTTGGGTGACAAGTGTGTTATAGGGAGGATTTGAGCACACCTGACTTTTGCTATATGTGCACTGATGTCAGGAGGCTAAGCCTGCAGAGCAGACTGATGAGATTTTCTGCAGTAGGTAGGATCAGTGGTCCAGCTCAGAGCTATTTGGGAGCAGATCTCCCCTGAAAGAACAAAAAGGGATTCTGGTGAGAGTCCCAATAAGGGCTACAAGAGGGAAAAGATGGGTACAAAGTAAATGACAGGGTGGACACTAAATGTAAAGGAGAAATGACAGGAGGCAAATTAAGAAGGGAGCTGAGGAATCCTGAATTCCACATGGGCCATTCTTCAGTGAAGAAAGTGGGTGGGAAGGAATTAACTGTTGATTTGTAAGACTTCTTGATCACTATTCTTTTTTTTTTCCTTTTGTCTGTTGTGTGTATGTGTTTGTGAGTGTGTGCTGCTACACCTCAGTGCTTTTTTTCTTATGCTGTTTCCTTTGCCTTCTCTGTTCTCTCTCCACTTTTCTCACCTTCTCCCTGCTGCCGCCCACCATTTCTCTTCCTTTGTTTTCATTCCTCCCATAGCTACTCCTATTCTACTTCTCCTGTTCCTCTTCTTGCTGTTCCACTACTACCCTCTACCATTCCCTTTCCCTCTCTTCCTGCTCTTGAATCTGTCTCTCTCTCCCTCCACCTCCCTCACTCTTCCTCTCTCTCCACACTTCTCCCTTTTTCCTTCTTTCCCTTTCTCCCTCTCTGTCTTTCTCTTTTTTCTCTCTCTCAGTTGTCATGGATATGTCTGGTTCTCTCCTGCTTGAGTTATACTTCCAGGCATGCATTTCTCTATTTACTTGAAGATGGAGTCTTCCCAGACTTGCTGTAAATGCAATCTTCAAGGTATCATCTTGGGAGATAGGTAGGAATACAGACAAGAGCTTACAGCATCAGGGAATGCAATTGGCTTTGTTAATCTGGTGTGGCAAAGGTTGCTTTCTCTATTTTGAAAGGGCATTTGTGTATTTATGTGAGGGATAGCTGTGTAGAGTCACCTTACAATTGGTTGTGGAAGGAAGGGGGTGATGGGTTTGTGTAAATGGACAGGGAAGGACGACATATGTGCTGTACAATTGCACTGAGAGGTGTCAGATTCTTAGTAGAGACTCTATGAGTCCCCAGAGAGGCCCCCTTTCCCAAAGCACCCAGCTTGGGCATGGTGCTTCCGTTTCCCGGTAAAGACTTTAGGCCTCATGGAAGAATAGCAGAGCCCAATTTTTCTCCTTGGGGAATCAAGAATGCTATCAGAGCCAAGTTTTAAATATTTGAACATCAAGAGGCCATTTTTGGAATCACAAAGTGTATGAATTAAAAGATATTCCCTTCCGTTCAGCTAGAGGTGGTCAAGGAACAGGAGACCTGAGGAATCATGGAGATAAACTGGGATCTGTGGAAGGACATAGCCTGGATGGACTTTGGTTGTATATGGACCACACCCGTGGATGGACCCTGCCTGGGATGACTGCCTTCCCACAAGAACAAAAATTCGGTAAGATTAGATATGAGCCTTCACACTAGAATATTTGTATTGGTTCACCCAGGGCATTAGAATTGCACACAGAGGCAGTGTTGAGGATTCATGCTGCCTTTGGGTGACAAGTGTATGATGGGGAGGAGTTGGGCAAATCTGGCCGTTTCTCTGTATACACTGGGTCAGGCGGCTGAACCTGCAGAGTAGACTGATGAGAATAGCAGCAAGAGGAGGGCTGGGGCTCCTGGTGGGTCAGTGGTACTGCTCAGGGGTATTTGAGGAGCAATGCTATTCTCAAACAATGAGATGGATTTGTGGCGAGAGAAGCAATAAGGGTCCAAATAGGCAAAGGATGCATAACTGGTTTAAGACAGGGTTGATACTGATGCTGAAAGAGAGCTGAGGAGGAATGTAAGGAATGCTGAACTCCTCATGGAACAATGTACAGTGGAGAGGGTGGGTTGGGGAGGGAAGTACTATTAATTTCCATGATTTCTCAATGCTTTTTAATTGTCTTTTTGTTGGTTGTGTGCATGCATTTGGGAATGTGCTGGCTTGAAATCTGTTCTTTTCTCTTTCTCAGTCTCCTTTTCCCTCTGTGGCCTTTCCTTGGGCCCTCCTCCCCTCTACTGTCTCTAATCTCTCCTTTCTTACACCCTCATTCTTCTTCTCCTCTTCTCCTCCCTCTAATCATTCTCTTCTCCCTATCTCATTCCTTCTCATTCAATCCTTTCTCTTGAATTTGTCTCTTTGTCTCTCTGTGTTTAGGTATGTATGCATGTCCCTCTCTTTTTCTCTCTGTCTGTTTTCCTTCTCCCCCTCAGGCCCCCTCTTTCCCTTTTTCTCTCTTGAGTGTGGGCGTGTTTCTGGCTGATGTTTTACCAGTGGAGTCACTCTTCTAGGCCTGATTTTCTACTGAGTTGGACATGGAGTCTGCTCAGACTGGCTTTATCTACAGTCTTCTCAGTGTCAGTGTGTACAGTAGTTAGGATTATACAGGTGAGCCTCCAGCACCTAGACTTTGTGAATCTGGTAAAGCACAGATTGGTTTCTCTGTTATTACAAAAGGAATTTGTGTACTTGTATGAGGGACAACTTAGAAAATTTTGGGAAAGGAAAGGGTGTTGGGTTGGGCTGCATGTGGAGAATGGAGAGGTAGAGAATTATGTTTCCACAGTACAAGGGTTTCAGCACTGAGAGATGTCAGATTCTTAGGAGAGACACTTTGAGTCACCAAAGATGCTTCCAGTTGACACCCCCTTCCCCAGAGCACCAGGCTTTGGGCATGGTGCTTCCTTTTCCCTGGCAGTTCCCAGGGGAAGCCTCTAGGTCTCATGGAAGAAGAGTAGGGCCTGATTATTGTCCTAGGGCACATGGTGTGTAGGAAGCTGAATTTCAAATATTGCCACACTATAAACCTCCAGAGCCCATTTTTTGAACCAAAAAATGTAGGAATTACAATATTTTCCTTCCTATAAACTAGAGGTGGAGAAACTTTTGAATGAGTAAGAGACCTAAGAAAGCATGAAAATATAGGAACATGTGGATGGAGATGAGTACAAGCGGACATGAGCAGAAATTTAGTAAGATTGGATATGAACCTCCACCACTGTGATATTCATTCAGCAGGGCATTAGATTAGTGTACTTCACTGAGGAAGTTCACTCAAGCATGGAGAATGAGAATACTCAAACTTACAAAAGTAGTACATAGTATATATGAAAAGGAAGATTAAGGCAGAAAGAATCAGGATGAGTGTTGGAAATAATCTGTGTTTTTGTGTGTTTGCAGATGTGTGTTGTGTGTACATGTGCACAAAGTTGTATTTTTGAGTATCAGAGTAGACCTCTTTGGCAAGGGGGTTTTGGGGAAGGATAGGGGACTGAGCAGCTGGGTGTGGGGAAAAGCATTCTAGGCAGTTGGAATAGCAGTGGCCCCCAGCTGGCACAGTGCAAATGCCAGTGTGGTTGCAGCAAGGAAGCCTGGCCTCAGTGGGGAGAGACAGGATCAGAGAAGGCACAGGAGCCTCTTGGCAGCACAGGCTCTGCACTACACCAAAGGAAGCTGTGAGCAGAGTGGTGACCCACCATGCTTCAACATTGTCCTGTGGTTCTCCTGTCTACTCTAAAGCCACATTTCTTAGTCTTCAAATATGAAAGGGTGTGTGTGATATTGGTGTTTCTCATGAAATTGAGTGTCCTCCAGTTCCATCCATAGTGTCTGAGTATTGGTTTCTTTTTTTTTTTTTTTTTTTTTTTTGGTTCCTTTCTGGTGCTTGAATTAGGGCCAGTAAAAGGTCCCTGAGCATTTAGCTCAAGGCTGGAGCTTTACCAATTTGAGGCACAGCTCCATTTCTGGTTTTCTGAGGGATATTTGAAGTAAGAGTCTCATGGACTTTCCTGCCTGGGCTGGCTTTGAATGATGATTCTTAGATTTCAGCTTTCTGAGTAGCTAGGATTACAGGCGTGAGCCACCGATGCCTGGCTCATGATATAGTTTTGATAGTGAAAAGATCCTATCCAGAAGTCAAGATTGCCTGCTCTGGTTCTGGCTCTGCAGTCTTCTTCAATCTTGAAAATTTTTCGAGAATTTTATTGACTGTTTTCAAGATTATATGCCACTTCCACTTAGTCTTGTCTGAAGTTTTATCATGATTTGACTTGGGTCTTGCAGGACTATCGTGAAGTGACACTGTGTGCCTCCCACTGCATCCCACCAGGTGGCTGGGGACATCAGTTTGTCTTGGGAGTGTAGTAGGTAATTTTGATCACTTGAAGATGGCCAAATTTGCCCGTTTTTCTACTGAAAAAATTCTCCTCTCCCTTTGTAACTGAGTGATGTGTGGGAAAACACATAAGGCTGTGGAAATATCCCATTCCTCACATCATTGACAGTTTGCTTATGTATTTACATATTTATTCATGTTTGAACTTGCTAAGGGATTCCTATTGAATGCATTGGGTTGTAATTCCACTCCTGTCATGGTTTTGATGGTTCCAGACTTGGCCAGTGCGAGCCCCTTCTAACAGACTTTTATTAGTGCTTTTATTTTATTTTAATTTTATTTTTTTTGCCAATCCTGGGGCTTGAACTCAGGGCCTGGGCACTGTCCCTGAGCTTATTTGCTTAAGGCTAGCACTTTACCTCTTGAGCCACAGTGCCACTTCCAGCTTTTTCTCTTTATGTGGCACTGCAGAACCCAGGGCTTCATGGATGCTAGGCAAGCACTCTACCCCTAAGCCCTCATTAGTGCTTTTGTTCTTCACTCATACACAAGATCAATGTTTATTTAGTACCTTCCATGCTCTAGTCTTTGAATCAACTATTATCCAGGAGCTGTGGCTGGATGGCATTTAGAAACCAACATCTGAGTATTAGGTATGTTCTTTGCTTTTGAGATGTTATTGTTCCTAGACCCTTTTGGAGAAGAGAACTGGAAAATACATAAAACGAATATACAAAATACATGTATTCATGTATATTGGTGTGCATTGATATATACAAGCCCATACATGTATATTTACACATATACACATTTAAATTTATATTAATTTCTTTTAGTAGTAAAGAAATGTAAACTCAGAACCTCTTGCTTGCTTTGCTTGGGTCCTAGTAATTGAGCCCCCCTTTAAGCCCTGCTTTTTGCTGGTTAGTTTGGAGGTGAAATCTAATAAACTTTCCTGCCTGGACTAGTCTCAAACTTCAGTGTTCAAGCTCTTAGCCTCCTGAGTGTCTCAACTTCTGATTTGTACACCAATCTATGTATATATATATCCATCTATATATACTCAAAATCATGAGTTCACACTGACACCTCCAACTGCAATCTCACCCCAAATATTCTTCCAGGTTTTTTTTTTCCTTTTCCATATTTGTAACTACCAAGAAACCTATTACCCTTGATAGGATGACTTACTGAGTAATTCATTCTGTTTGTAAACAATCTCCTGTGATTGCCTGTGATGTAAATGTATTTGGCCTTTTTCTATGGTTCCTGACATAGAAATCCCAAAACACTCATGCTTTCCTGAGTAACAGGGGTGGTAGTAGGATCTTTTGCTCTACTATTTGGTCATTGACCCTGGTTCCTCAATCAGAGCTCCTAAGACCTTAGTAATTTCCTGAGTTATAGTAGCATCTGACCCAGAGCTATGAAATCCTTTGGAATTTCCTGTCACAAGAGCATGTTCTAAGAGGTGCAACCCTTGATGTACACCTGGATAGCCTCAGGATGGAAGATGATCTTTTTATGATGGACTGGTAGTGCAAACCTGTAATCCCAGTATTTAGAAGGCAAATGCAGAAGGCTCTTGAGTTCAAGGCAAGCCTGGGCTACAGTCAAACCATCTTTTAAAAAACAAGCTTTTATAGGTACATTATTTGGGGATTAGCTCTTAATTTTGTTTTTTGGTTTCATGAAATTTTGTCATGTCTGTAAAATTTATACTTGCCAAGAGATTCAAACTGCCTGATCAACCCATTCTCTCTATTGCTCTGTATCTGTCTGTCTCTGTCTCTGTCTCTCTGTCTCTGTGTCTGTCTGTCTGTCTGTCTCTCCCCTTCTCTCCCTGTCTCTGGTCGATGTCCTCATGGTTACCACATGGTTGCCAAGGTAGCAGTAGCAGCATCCTCCCATGTGCCCAGTGGCCTTGGCAATGGTCCCCTAGGCTACATGGAAGAGTAGTAGTCCCCCAAGCTCTCACACAGACTTGATTTTTGTGACTATTTACCAGTCCTTTACACACTAGTTCACTCATTTCAGGAGGCATGACTAGTGCTATGAGCCCAGCATGCCTGGCATAGTCCCCGTGTAGCACACTCAGGCCAAGTGCCTGGTGCTACAGGATTCTGCAGCCGAGCTTCTGGTCAAAGTACATTTGACACTGAGCTGGCCTTCCCAGGCTGAAAGGAAAATGGAAAAGTAGCCTGAAGGTGTCTTTACCTTCAGAGGTGGTAGGGGTTGCAGCTTGATCACATGGTGACTTCACCTGACAACCATTCACCTTTGTCCTTGAGGTGGTTTTGTTCCAAATGCTACAGCAGGTAATCACCTTACCTTTCATGTAGGTTTCCTGTATGTTTATATACTTATTTGTTGTATTTACATTTGAGCTGAAGCCCATAGATCTGAGGGTCAGGAGGCATCCTGGACTCTGCTCCTCCTACTGTGGCCTCTAGATGACTGGGTCCAACTCCTGAGCACACCAGTTACACTGGCTGGGTTGGAGCATAAGGGCAAGTCTTCATTGGGAAAGAAATGAGACCTGTCTCCATGTACCATGACAGTGGTTTCTGCCCCACTTTTCTCCATTTCAATGCAGTTTCTTCTGTGTGTGTTTTCTCTATAATCCTTTACTCATCACTATCCCAACATAAAGCCATCATCCAGGAGAACCCGATTTCTCATTTATTTGCTCACATTGGTAAAAGATAAAACACATATTTGAAAGACCCTAATGCATACACCCTGAAGTCGTAATTGCAACTTCCTCTGTTAGCCCAATTTTTCTCCTCAGGTAAACAGAGTGTTGTGAGTGCTGAGTTTCACATATGAGACCACTGTGAACATGTAGAGCCTATTTTTGGAATCACAAAGTATATTAATTAAAATATGTTCTCTTCCTTTCAGTGAGAGCTGGAGAAACCTCTGAAGGAGCAGGAGACCTGAGAGAACATGGAGGTATAGTGGTGCCTGTGGATGGACCAGGCCTCTGTGGACTTGATCTGAGGATGGACCCTGCCTGGGATGACTACTTCTGGACATGAGTGGAGATTCAGTAAGATTGGATGTGACTCTCCACCACTGTCTTATTTGCGTTGGTTCATCCAGGGCTATTAGATTTCCACACAGAGGAAATGCTGAAGGCTGATGCTGTCTTGGGTGACAAGTGTGTGATGGGGAGGAGTTGGGCACAGCTGGACTTTGCTCTGTATACATTGGGGTTAGGAGGCTGAGCCTGCAGAGCTAACTGATGAGATTTGTAACAAGAGGAGGACTGGGTCTCCTGGTGGACAAGTGCAGTTCAGGGTTATTTGGGGAGCACATCTCCCCTCAAAGAATGAGGTGGGATTATGGTGATAGAAGCAGTGAGGGCTAAAGAGGGTAAAGGATAGGCACCTGGTGAATGACAGGGTTGACACTAATGCTGAAGGAGAACTGAGAGGTGGAAGGTCATGAAGGGAGCTGAGGAATCCTGAATTCCTCGTGGTCCAGTGTTCAGTGAAGAGGGTACGTGGGGAGGGAAGTACTGTTAAATTCCATGATGTTTCCATGCCTTTTATTTTTTTCCTTTTGTTTCTTTGTTGTGTGTATATGTTTGTGAGTGTTTGCTCGTACCAAGTCTTTATCTCTGTGCTTTTTTTCTTAATTCTCTCTCTGCTTCCTTTTCCATCACTTTCCTCTTTCACCTTTCCCTGTCTTTCCCCCTCTCTACTATCTCTTCCCTCCTCTTCTTCTACCTCATACCGTCTCTTAGTCTACTTTTCCTTCCCCTCATCTTCTTCCTCTCATCTCCCTTTTCTCTTACCTCTCTCTCTCTCTTCCTGTTCTTGAATCTGTCTCTAACTCTGTCCATTTCTCTGTCTTTCATCTCTCTGTCTCAGTCTTTCTTTTTCTTTCTCTCCTTTCAATTTGCATGTTCATGCCTGGTGCTCTACCACTTGAGTCACACCTCCAGGTCTGCATTTTTCTAGTTAATTGATGATGGAGTCTTCCTAGACTGGCTGTCGCTGCAATCCAGGTAGCTTCTAGGATAGTTAGGATTACAGAGCCTCCAGCATCAGGCAGTGCACTTGACTTTGCTAATCTCTTGTGGCACAGGTTTGTTTCTCTGTTGTTATGAAAGGTATTTGTGTACTTATCTGAAGGACAGCTGTGTCAGTGACACATTAAAATGGGTGTGGAAGGAAGGTGGTGTTAGTCTGCTGTGCAGAATGGACATGGAGAGAAGGACATGTATAGTGCAAGTATATCAAGACCCTTAGAATATCAGAACATGTGCACACTCAAGGACATGTGCACTCCCATTTCCTAGTGAAAGAGCAAGCAGCTCCCTTTGCATGATTGATTAACAGCTTCCTTCTCTCTTTACCAAGATGTCTCAGAAGCACACAAGCAGATGGCTGCTCAGGAATTCCTCTGGGAATCAGCCTCCTTCAAACCCAACCTGATGTGCACGTCGAGACGGAATTAGGAAGGAAAATGTGCTCTTTTCTTCCTTCAAGTTCAGCTCTCAATGCAGAGCTAGATGTGTCAAATGATCTCCTCAGAGTGAGGCAGAGACTGCCAGGAGACAAGGCCTTGCTGCCCCAAAAGCTGCAGTTGAGGCTCAGAGTGAGGGAGTGGGCTTCAATTCACATCTGTGGGTTTGGCTTAAGAGGCTAGTGTCTTGTAGTCCTAGTGCAGTAGAGAGTGTGCCTCTTCGCTGCTGTGATTTCAGTGTTGAGTTGCATTGTGGAGATGGGGGAGAGGGGCAGTATCCCAAGCAGGAGGCAAGTCATTTTATGATTCCATGCCAGTCTTGTCTTAAGGGGCAAGATGAGCTCACTGTCCTAAACTCAGGTCTATGTTTGACTTTTCAATGGATAGTCTGATGCACACGCATGCTAGAACACTCCTAAACCTTTGTGGAACAGTTGGAGTGCATTTGGCTCAGTAGGTGAAGGAGATAGGACCAAAAGTTGCCCCAGAGAATGAGGCTCCCACAGCTTAGCTAGAATATCACACAGATCATTACATAGGCTTCTAACCAGCAGGATGGGACCAGGGCTGGAGGAAAGACTTGGAAGAACTGAAGAGGGAGGAGCCAGTGTGGGATGGAAAAGCTTCCCAGAGGAGGAGCAGGTGAGCTGGTGTGTGCACACCATCTCCATGTGTGAGATTGAGGTGCACAAGGCTTCAGGCAAAGGGCATGGAAACACAGGTGAGGAGACCACAAGGCAAGGGTGAGAAGGGCTGTGGAAGGGAGTCATAAGAAAGCAGTGGGAAAGAGCTTTGACCATGTGCAACAGGACACTTGTCAAATAAGTGTGTGAGGGAATGGGTAGGCCTTCAGTCAATGGACATTTGCTGAGTGACCACAGGGTGAGAGACATCATGCTGAAGACTGACACAATGCTGAGAACAGCACAAAAATATCTCTCCTTGTGAGTTTACACTCAAGGATGGAGAAAGACTTTACCCAGATTTACATAAGTAATAAAGAGAATACATCAGAAGGAAGATGTAAGGCAGAAAGGATGAGTGGTGGGAATATTCTGTGTGTGTCTGCACCCATGTGTGTGTGTGCATGCATGTGCACAAGGTTGTATTTTTGAGCAGGGTATCATAGAGTAGATCTCTTTGGTGGGTGGGAGTGGGGGAGAATGGGGGATGAGCAGCTGGGTGTCTGGGGAAGAGCATTCCAGGCAGTAGAATAACAGTGGCCCCCAGCCTGGCACAGGTTATCCTGGGCTGCTGCAGAACAGGACAAATGCCAGTATGGCTGCAGCGAGGAAGCCTGCGCTCAGTGGTAAGAGACAGGATCAGAGAAGGCACGGGAGCCTCAGGCTCTGCCCTTCACTGAAGGAGGACTATGAGCAATGCTTCAGCAGTGTCCTATGGTTTTTCTGTCTGCTCTAAAGCCACATTTCTTAATCTTCAAATATAAAAGGGTGTGTCTGATATTGGTGTTTCTGTACCTGCATTATTTTTTTTTCTTCTTTTATTGTCAGTTGTGGGGCTTGAACTCTGAGCCTGGTCACTGTCCTTGCACTCTTCAGCTCATGGCAAGCACTCTACTGCTTGAACTACAATGCCACTTCTTGTTTTATAGTAGTTTATTGGAGATAAGAGTCTCAAGGGCTTTCCTGCCTGGCTGGCTTTGAACCGTGATCCTCAGATCTCAGCCTCCTGAGTAGCTAGGATTATAGGTGTGAGCTACCAGCACCCGGCTCTGCATTATTTCTTGAAGCTTAGTGTTCTACTGTGCAATTTATATTGTTGAAATTGTTTTCTTTTTATTTGTTTGAACATGGGTCTAGGGCACTGTCTCACTAGCACTCTACCATTTTGAACCATAGATCTGCTTCTGGTTTTCTGGAGGTTAATTGGAGAAAAGAATCTCATGGACATTTCTTCCCAGGCTGACTTTGAACTTTGATCTTCAGATCTCAGCTTCCTGAATTGATAGGATTACAGGCGTGAACCTGATTTTATTTTATTTATTTATTTTTTTTTTACTTAAGGCTGAATAACATTCCACTGAATGTATATGCTCTCTTTTTATTGGTCCAATGATGTACACTTGATTGATTCCCTATCTTTATTGTGAGTGGTGCTACCGTAAATGGAAGTACATGCAGACAAAAAGAAACAAATAACAACAACAACAACAAAAAACAAGTATTCCTTCACTGGAGTCTGATGGCTCATGGAATCTTGCCTTGGTAGGAACTTGCATGAGAGTCTTTTCTCTAGTTAATGACCAAATACCTGGGAGTTGAGCTGTGGCTTAAAGTAGTTGAGCATTAACCTTGAGCTAAAGAGCTCAGGGACAGCATCATGGCCTCAAGTTCAAGCCCCACACCACCACCACCAAAATCACTAAAAATATATTTGTGAAACCGTCTGGGAAGGTGGCTCAGTGGTAGAGTGCTTGCTTGCATGCATGAAGCCCTAGGTTCAGTTCCTCAGCACCACATAAGCAGGGGGAAAAAAAGAAAAAAAAGCCAGAAGTGGCACTATGGCTCAAGTTGTAGAGCACTAGCCTTGAGCTGAAGAGCTGAGGGACAGCACTGAGGCCCAGAGTTCAGGCCCATGACTAGACCCAACACACCCCCCTCCAAAAAAAATATTTGTGAAAATCAAACCTCACACAACTTACCCATTTTGTTGTTTGGTTTGGAAATAATATAAATGATTTCAGATTGACTACATTTAAATTCCAAAGCAAGTGACCAACCCTTCAACAGAAAGGCAGGGGTGGGGGCTGAGGGGTGGTCTTTACCCACCCTGACTCCAAAGACCCTAAAATGAGCCAAGACATGACTAGAAAGATCTACAGCCAAAGAAACATACATGTGAGGGCTGGGAAGGTGGCTCAGTGGTAAAGCGCTTGCCTTGCATGCCTGAGGCCCTGGGTTCGATTCTTCAGCACCACATAAGCAAAAAAAAAAAAAAAGAAAGAAAGAAAGAAAAGAAAAAAATGTACATGTGTTGTCGGGAGAGAGGCCTCAGGACCTAGAAGAAAGTTCTAGCTGGGCTCCTGAGACTCTAGTCTCCATTTTCTATTTGAAGCCTCTGGTACCTTCTATGTACAGATGATTTTGCCAATCTGAAAGTCATTCTAAACTGACTTCCCACTACAGGGTGTTATATCAGTGTCAGCCCTATTGAACTGAACCCAATTCTCAGCATCACTGTTTAAAGAAAGAACAAGAACACAACTTGTTTTCCATACAATACTTAGAAAGCAATCTTGTTCCCCAGTTATAAGCACCATAAAGACATCTCCAAGGAATAAGAGCACACAAAGTCTGTCAGATGACATTGTACAGACTGAACTCAGCCCTGGCTTGAGCGAGCATGCACTGCCCTCTGCTGGTCAGAGATAGGCAACAACTGACTCTTGGGAGACCTGAGACAGGGACTTTTGGTGAGCCCAGGGCTTTTGGTGTGAGTGATGGTGCTGCTTTATAAAGCTCTTTTCTCCCTGTTCACCCAGCAATTGCAGGGACTAGGTTTGCTCTGTTTGAGAAAGCAAAAATTTCAAAACTTACTTTCTTCCCTTTGAGACATCGGCAATCTCTCCTGTTCCCATCTCTTTTATTTACTTATCCTAAGCACATACATTTATTCAGCAAATATTTTCTGATTGCTACTAGTAATGTGCAAACTCTTTCTGGTTACTAGGAATGTCTGTAGGAAAGATAAACATAATCTTTGTTTTGGTGTTTATTTTAGGGGCCCAGCGAACATGAGTGTTAGTAATTATGGGCAAAGTTTACCAGTGGCAAGCAAGGGTGCCAGGTTCACATTTTCTCCTCCCTGTAGAGCTGAAACATGAAAGAAGTGATATTTTTCCCACAAGGCCATTCTGGCATTTTGGGGGCTTTTTTGTTTGTTTTGTCGATCGTGGGCATTGTCCCTGAGCCTTTTTTTTTTCAGGGTATCCCTCTACTACTTTGAGCTACATCCCTGCTTCCACTTTCCTGGTGCTTCTTTACAAATAAGAAGTCTCAGGACTTCCTGCCCAGGCAAGCTTTGAACCATGATCCTCAGAGATCAGCCCCCTGAGTAGCTAGGATTATAGAGATGAACTGCAACTCCAGGCTTCCCTTGTTATTTAAAATAGAATCCCCTAAATTGCAGAAGACTTTCAACTGAAGTTGATTCAAAGTCCACTAGATGGCAGGATTGCCTACTTTAATACCAAAGGCAAGCAGAGTCACAGATTCTCCTTTACAACTCAATACAGAGCCTCAGCTCTTCTGACAACTCTGGGATGTCCATTTGACTTTTTTTTAAAAAATCAATGATCAATCATTAAGAGTCAAGATACAGTGCTATCAAATTACATCTAAACTTACAAAGAAAAATTGCTGTGGAGGCAAAAAGTAGTAAGTAGGGAAATACAAGGTTAGTATTTCTATTTCTTTTTTTTATTGTGAAAATACCGTACAGAGGGGTTACAATTACATGAGCAAGGTAAAGGTTAGTATTTATAACCTTGTCTCTAATCCTCTATCTTCCATTCTTCATGGTCTTCTGGTGAACTCTGACGTGAATCACAAGTTTCTTCTCCTCACAATCCTTTATTTAGCTGGAGGACAGATTGCTAAGAGTGACAAGGGGCAGGTATAGAGGATTCCTTTGAGTTGGAAACAAAACATAGTCTAAAGCTCTGGCTTGAAAAAGAACTGGGAGCCAATGGCTCATTCTGTAATCCTAGCTACTCACGAGGCTGAGATCTGAGAATCACTATTTGAAGCCAGCTCAGGCAGCAAAAATCCATGAGACTCTATTTCCAGCAAACCACCAGAGAAGTGGACCTATGGCTCAAAGAGGTAGAGAGCTGGCCTTGAGCAAAAGAGCTCTGGGACAGACTCCAGGTTCTGAGTTCAAGTTCATGACTAATAACAAACAAAAAGAAGGGGAGTGTGTTTTATCACCATGGTTGTATTGGTCAGCTTTGCTTTACTACAGTAACATACTTGAAGCAATTAGCTTATAACTGAAAAGTTCCCTTAGCTACCCACAGTTTGTGGGTTCTAGTCCAAGGTCAAGTAGTCTCTTGCTTTGAGCCTCTGGCAAAGATTGCATATCCTGATAGGAACATGTGTCAGAGAAGATGCTCAGATGACAGGCAGAATAGGGGAGCAGGAAGCTCTTGACCTGAAGACCTCCCCAGAAAGACTCAACTCTTAAAGGGCCCCTAATATCTCCAGTACTGGTGTTTTAGAGATGAAATCCTTAGCACATTCAATACCCAAACTATAGCAGTGACTTTTTCAGGGTGAGACCTTGAGAATTTTAACATCTTTGAGACACAACATCTCCAAGGCAAAGTTATAAAACTAGGAGACTGTAATATCCAGTGATTATGAGAACTAAATAATATCATAATATCATAAGGAAATCCTGCTAAAATAGAATTGGAGGCAGGCACTGGTGGATCACACCTGTAATTTTATACTTACTCAGGAGGCTGAAATCTAAGGATCCAGGTTCAAAGCCAGGCTGGGCACGAAAGTCCGAGAAACTTTTATCTCCATTGCACCACTAGAAAACCAGAAGTGGTGCTGTAGCTCAAGTGGTAGAGCACTAGCCTTGAGCTAAAAAGCTGAGGGACAGTGCTCAGGCCCAGAGTTCAAGCCCCATGACCAACAACAACAACAAAAATAGAATGGATCCGGGAGCCTTATCGCATCTCCATCCTGCCTGTACCTGTCCCTTATGTATAGGGTCTTAGCTTCTCCCTCTGAGGCATGGCCTGGTCCAGTTGGTGGGTATAGGGTTAGATAGGGTGTAGGGAGTGCTGTAGGGAGTCTCCTTGGTTTCTCTGTCTCTACTGAGTCATTACTGCATTGTGAGATTTGCATGCATCATCTTGCTGGGTCCTTCTCCTCAGGCATCTTGTTGAATCATCTCTCTCCCATATTGGAGCTGGTCCTTGCTGTTATCCTTTACCTAGCCAGGGAGGCCTAACTCCTTCATGAAGGAATAGGGAGGGAAGCTCAGACACAAAGCTACCTAAGAGAAAAATCTCCTCTTAAGTAGCTACCATATTAGGAAACAAAGGGACAGAGAGAGAGGCAGATTTGCCACAACTCCCCAATGTCTCTTCAAACTAACAGCAGTAAACATTGGTGGAAAAATGAGTCTTCATCCCATCTTTCTACCTCTAAAATATGCATATTTCTTCATCAGTCTTTCTCTTACTCTCTCTTATTCTTATCTTCACTCCAACCTCCATTCTTCCATGGCCTTTTAGCCCCAATTGCCTCTACCATGCCTCTAATTTTCTTCTTTTCTTCCATCCATCCCTCAAGCTTGCTCGTGATTCCCAAAGGTAGGGCTTGGAGATATTCAAGACCTTGAGAAATAGAGAGGTTGATGACTCCTATGTTGAATGAGAAAGAGGGGGAGTAAATAAACCTAAATGCAGCCTTCAGCATTCAGAAACATGGCTCGTGTTTTCATTGGCCCCAGAATTGTTTTGGAAAGCAGGAGAATGTTCTCTCAACACTTTTAATTTATTTATTGTTGCAAAGGAGAAGTGTAGCCTTGGAGATTTGAAACAAGTGAATTTCCAAGGCATATTCCTAGGTATCAATATCACTTCCATCCCATTTGCACAGTTGCCTAGTAACGTGTGAGTGAGCCCCATCCATCTCTGACCCACTTGCATGGTCTTGCAGCCTCTCTCCTGTGGGAGTAAGACTTGTGTTAGTACAGTGCCAATCCCGTTATTAACTGTCTTCTTTGCAAGTGAAAACAATGTTTTAAAAAATGCTCACAGGTTTTAAAAAAATGCTCACAGGGCATAAGAGAGCAAGGCATGATTGGCTCTGAGAGATAAAGTGGGATGAAGCTGTATTACAAAACTGTTATTTAAACAGAGTTGGCAACTTCATCCATAGTAACTATTTCTTCAGGATGGACAGAAACACAAACTCCCAAAAACCAGTCTGGCCAAGAAAGCTACATGGACGTCCAATGATTCTGACCTTTTATTCTGTTTACAAGAGAGCTGAAGTCCTGGCAGGAAAGGGGACAGGTCCTATAGGGACAAAATCCAAGTGGTGGTGTCAATGCAGTGATAATGGTCCCTTGTCATTCTGGTGTCAACTCTCAGTCTGTCCAAATCCAGGTGTTGTGAACTCCCTGGGGAGTAGTCTATGAAGAGATAAAAGGGGAAATGCAGTTCTTTGATCAGTTTCTCAGGAAGTGCTGAGAATCATGTCAGGCAAAGTGACATTCTTTTTCTATTGCTGGAGTTTTCTTTTTTTTGGGGGGGGGGGAGGGTCCGGTCTTGGGGCCTGAACTCTGGGCCTGAGTGCTGTCCCTCAGCTCTTCAGCTCAAGGCTAGCTCTCTACCACTTGAGCCACAGCGCCACTTCCGGCTTTTTTCTTTTTGATTATGTGATGCTGAGGAATCGAACCCAGGGCCTCGAGCATGCAAGGCAAGCGCTCTACCACTGAGCCACCTTCCCAGCCCCTCTATTGCTGGAGTTTTCTGAATTGTCAATATGACACCATGCCTAGTACATCTCCAAGTGTGTATCTATAGGGAAGAGCATCATTTTCTGTTTTACTTTGCAATACAACACTTCCTCTTGCCATTCTTAAATAGCATCTTTTTGTATAGATCATCCATGAAAGCTCTACTTTGGGACTTAGCTATATAATAGATATGTCTTACATTTATGGAGCTGACCAAGTCCATCTGCAGTTCCCCTTTGTCTTATTAGAAAGAATTTGCATGGATCCAGTGAAACCTTGTATGATGTGTTCCTCAGGCAGTGGTAGGAAAGGACCTACAATTATGTGGCATCTCCATCCCTTCCATAAACTCCTTTCTCCAATCTTCCATCTTGTCTTGATACCAGTAGGAATGGTAGGCATCTCTGAGGGAGGTATATTAGGCCAACATACAAGTCAGTAGCACTATATTTTCACAGAATACATTTCCCTGATGTGGTACAAACTCTGTGTGTATCTGTGAGGGAAGGAGTCGTTGAAGGGGAGGCTTGACCTGGGAGAACACCAATGAGGTTTTACTGGGATAATTCAGAAAGGATGTGATGCACTGCTGACACAGTAGCTACAGAAGAGAAGATGGACAGTGCTCCCTTTGTGTGTGTTCAAGGAAGAGATAGCAAGACAATGGTGAGGGACCTGAAGTGTGGTAACAAGGGTTAAAAATTTGATCTTGGGCTGGGAAGGTAGTTCAGCGGTAGAGTGCATGCCTTGCAAGCATGAGGCCCTGGGTTCGATTCCTCAGCACCACATAAACAGAAAAAGCCGGAAGTGGTGATGTGGCTCCAGTGGTAGAGCGCTAGCCTTGAGCTAAAGAGCTGAGGGACAGTGCCCAGGCCCAGAGTTAATGCCCATGACCAGCAAAAAAAAAAAAAAAATTTGATCTTTACTGAGTCCTCATCTATTCTGAATTAGCTAGTGTGAGGATGCTAATATTTGATCAAATTTTTTTAATGAAATGTCCCTCTACAGTCTAAAGAGTCATTTTACTTAAGTCAAATGATTGGGAAGGTATAAAAAAGCATGTAAGGCCAGGTGCCAGTAACTCTTGCCTGTCATCCTAGCTACTGAGGAGGCTGAGATCTGAGGATAGCCATTTGAAGCTAGCCTGGGCAGAAAAGTCCCCATGAGATACTTATCTCCAATTAACCACTAAGAAACTGGAAGTGGCACTGTGGCCAAGTGATAGAGGGCTCACCTTCAGTAAAAGAAGCTCAGAGATAGCACCCAGGCCCAGAGTTCAAGCCCCAAGACTGGCTAATTGTGTATATATATACTACATATATATGTGTATATATGTATACACACATATATACATGCACATACATATATACATTTATATAGATATGTATATGTATATAGAGAGAAACATAGACATATATACAAAAGCATATAGGAAGCTATGGGCTCATTAATAGGAATTATGTGGAGGAAGAGCTTTTTTGGCCTATGGTTCCAATGTATACTGAACCAAGACTGTTGCTGGTGGCTCATGTCTGTAATCCTAGCTATTCAGGAGGCAGAGATTTGAGGGTAGAAGTTCAAAGTCAGACTGAGGAGAAAAAGCTATGAGAAATCTCAAATTAACCAGCAGAAGTCCTGAACGTGGAGCTGTGGTTCAACTGATAGAGTGCTAGACTTAAGGAAAAAAGCTCCAGGACAGTGCCCAGGCCTTGAGTTCAAGCCCTAGTACTGGCATGAAAACCAAACCAAACCACACAGAATAATCATAGGGCTTCTATCACAGGCAGCTCACCTCTATACTCCATGAGCAGCCAGAAGAAATCTCCAAATTATCAAAGCCACCATATTGGATAATCTTTTTTCCTAAACAATTAACTTTATGTAATCCAAGACTTCAGTCAAACAAGAATCTCACTTAAAGTGAGATATATTCCCAAAGTAATCAGAAGGTAAGCTAGCTAGAAAGGATTTCTCAGTAGTGGGAAGTTAAGAAAGAGAAGAAAAAGTGACACTCGGAGTTCTCTTACTAGTCTTCACAGCTCATGATGTGTGAAAAGAATCACTTGAAGTTATGTGTAACAAGGAAATACAGTGTGGTTAATTTCCAGAAGGCCAATTAATGAGATTTCTGAACCAGGAGCTCAACCTGAAATCCTAGCTATTAAGGAGACTGAGATTAGAGGATTGTGATTCAAAGCCAGCCTAAGTAGGAAAATCTGTGAAAGTCTTATTTCCAATTAACCACTATAAAGCCAGTAGTGGATCTGTGGCTTAAGTAGTAGAGGGACAGCCTTGAGAAAAAAACTAAGGGAGAGTATAAGACCCTGAGTTGAAGCCATACTACTGACAAAATAAAGGAAGGGAAGAAGGGAATGAGGGAGAGGAAGTTAGGGAAGCAAAGGAAAGAAGGAAGGAGAGTAAAATTGAATCACTGATGATAATTACTCTTAGTGATTCAGGAGTTCTGGGTTGTAATGACTTTTCTGTCACTAGAGGACAGTGTTGAGTTTCCTAATGCAGGAATTACCAGGGCAAAATTGTGAGATCCTATAGAGAGCTCATCAGAACTAGATCCTAATTTTGGCTCCACTAATTGCTCATTGCTGCTTTGCATCATTTTGAACGAAGTCTTTCTATGTAAAATGTGGTTCATATTTATACATAGTTACAGGCAACAACAACAACAAAAGACCTATGAAAGTCTCTTCAAATAGGAACTTAGATGGCCTTATTGAGTGGGGGATAATAAAGCAAGGTTTTGTTATTATCTAGGGAAATAGAGGACAAGCATGATTAAGATTGAGATTGTGTAATATGAATTTGGCTTCCATCAATGTCTAAGTGTGATCTTTCATGATAAAGGCTGGCTTATGTTCCTCTTCCATATCACATGTTCCATGGTCATCATTCTCTCATCCTGACTGGGCAGGGATGTTTTCTTTGTTCCAAACCAAGTGAGAGTCAGTTCATTAACATGAACTCCTTACAATGACACAGATCTTGAATTTTTCTACCTTTCTATCATCAATATCTAATTCTAAAATAGAATGAGTATGTGGTGTTTTGCTTGTTTTTGTTTTTTAGTTTAGGCTGGACATCAGTGGCTCACACCTGTAATCCTAGCTACTCAGGAGGCTGAGATCTGAGGATCATAATTCAAAGCTAGCCAGGACAGGAAAGTCCATGAGACTCTTTTTTTTATTTTATTTTATTTTATTTTATTTGAGAACATACTGTACAGAGGGGTTACAATTACATGGGCAGGATAATGTGTACATTTCTTACCAAGCATTGCAGCCTCCTCCTTTGTTTACCCTTCACCTCCCTTCCCCGCCTCCCCCCTCCCCCCACCCAATTATACCCCCTCCACACCGACATTGTAAAGCTGGTTTTGACATGACATTTTGTACTTCTCATTGTTGCAACAGGTCCACCTGAATCCTTAAACGACTTGTTTGTCCCCATCTCCTCCACATGTTATACTGACATCAAATATAGTGAAAGCGGGGGTTACACTGTGGGGGAGGGACATACAAAGCAACAAAGAAATAATCTTATAAATGCGTTAGAAACACATGCATGAAAGAAACGAAAACATTAAAATACATATTTAAGGGTTCATTTTCCTAACATCACATTATCTGACCTTTTCCGCTTGACTCATACCTATACTATATATTGCAAATAAGGGAAACCATGGGACCTATGCTTCTTTGGGCCTGGCTTACTTCACTTAATATAATTTTTTCCAAACCTTTCCATTTCCTAACAAATGGGGAAATGTCATTCTTTCTGATGGAGGCATAGAATAGTCCATGAGACTCTTATCTCCAATTAGCCATCAGAAAAGCCAGAAATGACTTTGCTTTACTTTGGTTCAAGTGGTAGATCATTAACCTTGAGTAAGAAAACTTAAGGACAGCACCCAGGCCCTGAGTTCTAGCCATAGGATTGGCACACACACAAAACAGTGTTCAATGTTTTCAGAAGTGGTGAGGTGTGACTCAAAGTAGTAGAGAGCTAGCTAGTAGAAGCTCAGGGATAGCACCCAGTTCAACAACAAATATCACACATATACATTGAAGCCAGCTCAAGATTTTTGTCTTCAGCTTTATTAGTATATAACTGTCTCTTCTAGTGCATAGACAGTAAGATCTCTGCTTAATGTCTTCAGCTTCACAGATGTTTTAGTCTGTGAACCCTGGGGCTTCCCACTGTGTGACATTCACATGCAGAGGGAAGGCCTCCCTTTCCTGCAGCTTCCTGTATGTTATGTTCCAGCAGCTTCTGTCACCTTCTTGCAGCTCAGGCAGGCTCTCCCCCCAGCCCCCCCAACCCCTTGGTCCCCACCCCCCTACTCCAGCCTTATCCTTTCAGGTCTCCTGCCTGGGACTCTCTGAATTATGTCCAGTCAGAGTCCTGCAGATTAAGTGATGCCTTGGGTAGGATTAAATCCAGAAAAGTTCCTTCTCCCATAGTCTAACTACTTCTCTCTTTAAAAAAATATCATTTTGGCCATTTCTAAGGTCTTCATAAGTCCTTTGTGGCTGAATGCTGGTGGCTCACACCTATAATCCCAGCTACTCAGAAGGCTGAGGTCTAAGGATCTTAATTCAAAGCCAACCCAGGCAGGAAAGTCTATGAGACTTTTCTCTCCAGTTGACCACCAAAAAGCTGGAAATGGAGCTGTGGTAGAGGACCAACCTTGAGTGAAAAAAGTGAAAAAATTAAGAGACAGTGCCCAGGTTCAAGCCCCGGTATGGGAACAAAAATTAAAATCTTTTTTTTCTTTTTTTTTTTTTTTTGGTCCGGTCGTGGGGCCTGAACTCTGGGCCTGGGCGCTGTCCCTCAGCTCTTCAGCTCAAGGCTAGCGCTCTGCCACTTGAGCCACAGTGCCACTTCCGGCTTTTTTCTTTTTTTGCTTATATGGTGCTGAGGAATCGAACCCAGAGCCTCAGGCATGCAAGGCAAGCGCTCTACCTCTGAGCCATCTTCCCAGCCCCAAATTAAAATCTTTTATCCTCTATTTGGCTCAGTGTTTAAATACTGTCTGTGGGAAGGGTAAATTTGTTAGAATCTTTATTATAAAGATTAGAACATCACTCAGTTGGTATTCCTAGGTTGTAAAATGAGCTGAACTAAACAGAAATAGTGGCTTAGAGATACCATGTCTCATTAGATTTTATCTAAACCTTCTAGCACCTTTTTGTAAATTTGAAAAGATACATAGAAAAATAATTTCAGTAGACTATTTTCTTCAACTCAACTGATTGCAAGTGTTACTATTTCTAGAAATTACCAGTACAACATTAAGATGCTTTTCATTATTTTTACAATAAACCTGCAGTACGGATAATGGATTTTCAGCAGCCTAATTTAGGTGCTAAATCTTCAACAGTTTAAAAGAAATAATGTACTATGAAAACCATAGCTAAGTTCAATAAAAATCTTTAGATTGGTTCTATTTTAGTTGGACTTCAACACAGGGCCTAGGTACTGTCTCTTAGCTCTTTCACTCAAGGCTAATGTTCTACCACTTTTGACACACAGCTGTACTTCTGGTTTTCTGGTTAATTGGGGATACGAGTTGTATGGACTTTCCTGTTCAGACTGGTTGTGAACCACAATCCTCAGATATAATCCTCCTGGGTAGCTAGGACTACTAATAGGCATGAGAAACTAGCTCCGGGCTTGTTTAAAACTTTTTTTTTTTGGGGTACAGTCGTGGGGCCTGAACTCTGGGTCTAGGTGCTGTCCCTCAGCTCTTCAGCTCAAGGTTAGCGCTCTACCACTTGAGCCACAGCGCCACTTCCGGCTTTTTTTTTCTTTTTGCTTATGTGGTGCTGAGGAATCGAACCCAGGGCCTCAAGCATGCAAGGCAAGCGCTCTACCACTGAGCCACTTTCCCAGCCCTTGTTTAAAACTTTTAAGGTAAATCAACAGAAAATAAAATAAAATTCAGTCACATGTTAAATGTCCCCAGGTATTTGTGACTATTGGCTACCATATTGGACAAACTAGGCTTGGATGACAAGAAAGGATTTTTTTTATTTTTATTTTTGCTAAGCAAAGGAGCTTTTCTTTATTTTTTTATTTTATTTTATTTGAGAACATACTGTACAGAGGGGTTACAATTACATGGGCAGGATAATGTGTACATTTCTTACCAAGCATTGCAGCCTCCTCCTTTGTTTACCCTTCACCTCCCTTCCCAGCCTCCCCCCTCCCCCCACCCAATCATACCCCCCTCCCCCCCCCCACACCGACATTGTAAAGCTGGTTTTGACATGACATTTTGTACTTCTCATTGTTGCAACAGGTCCACCTGAATCCTTAAACGACTTGTTTGTCCCCATCTCCTCCACATGTTATACTGACATCAAATATAGTGAAAGCGGGGGTTACACTGTGGGGGAGGGACATACAAAGCAACAAAGAAATAATCTTATAAATGCGTTAGAAACACATGCATGAAAGAAACGAAAACATTAAAATACATATTTAAGGGTTCATTTTCCTAATATCACATTATCTGACCTTTTCCGCTTGACTCATACCTATACTAGATATTGCAAATAAGGGAAACCATGGGACCTATGCTTCTTTGGGCCTGGCTTACTTCACTTAATATAATTTTTTCCAAACCTTTCCATTTCCTAACAAATGGGGCAATGTCATTCTTTCTGATGGAGGCATAGAATTCCATTGTGTATATATACCACATTTTCTTGATACATTCATCTACTGAGGGGCATCTGGGTTGGTTCCATATCTTAGCTATGGTAAATAATGCTGCAATAAACATAGTTGTGCTGGTAGCTTTAGTGTGGTCTTGTTTGTAAACATTTGGGTAAATGCCCAAAAGTGGGATTGCTGGATCATAGGGGAGATCTATGTGAAGTCTTTTGAGGAACCTCCATACTGCTTTCCAAAGTGGTTGAACAAGTTTACATTCCCACCAACAATGAAGTAAGGTTCCTTTCTGTCCACATCCCCTCCAGCATCTGTTTTTATTAGAGTTCTTGATTTTGCTGTTCTAACTGGAGTGAGGTGATATCTGAATGTTGTTTTGATTTGCATTTCTTTGATGGCTAGGGATGTTGAACATTTCTTCATGTGTCTATTGGCCATCCTTCTTTCTTCTTCAGAGAAGCTTCTCTTTAAGTCTTTCGCCCACTTATTTATTGGGCAGTTGTTTCTTTGAGGATTTGTTGTTGGGTGATTTAATTTTTTGAGTTCCAAGTATATTTTAGATATGAGACCCTTGTCCATTGTATGGCTAGTAAAGATCTTCTTCCAATCGGTGGGCTTTCTATTGATCTTGCTAGCTATGTCATTTGCCCTGCAGAAGCTCTGCAACCTTATGCAATCCCATTTGTCCAACCTTTCTTTGATTTGTTGTGTTTCCGGGTCTCTATTCAGAAAATTTCGGCCTGAGCCAAGGAGACCTAGGGTTTCTCCTATTCCATCCTGTAATGTTTTCAGAGTGTCTGCTTTGAGTTCAAGGTCTTTGATCCATTTGGAGTTGATTCTGGTGCAGGGTGATATATAAGGATCTAGCTTTAGTTTTCTACATGTAGTTAACCAATTTTGCCAGCACCATATACTGAAGAGGCTGTCTTTCTTCCATTCTATTGTTTTACCTTCCTTATCGAAGATTAGATGGCTATAGGTCTGTAGGTTCATTTCTGGGTTTTCAATTCTATTCCATTGGTCCTGAGGTCTGTTCTTATGCCAATACCAAGCTGTTTTGATTACTATGGCTTTATAGTAGAGTTTGAAATTTGGTATTGATATTCCTCCAGCAGTGTTCTTTCCGTTGAGGAGCGTTTTTGCTATTCGGGGTCTTTTATTGTTCCATATGAATTTTGGGATTGCCTCTTCTATTTCCTTGAAGAATGAGGGTGGAATTTTGATAGGTATCGCGTTGAATTTGTAGATAGCCTTGGGAAGTATTGCCATTTTCACGATGTTAATCTTGCCAATCCAGGAGCATGGGAGGTCTTGCCATTTTTTAAGTTCTGTGTTGATTTCCTTTTTCAAGATTTTAAAGTTTTCATCGTAGAGGTCCTTCACTTCTTTAGTTAAATTAATTCCTAGGTATTTTATTTTTTGTGGGGCTATTACAAATGGAGTTGCTTTCCTAATTTCAGCCACACTTTTCTCATTGTTGGCATACAGAAAAGCCATTGATTTTTGGGGGTTAATTTTATAACCTGCTACTTTGCCAAAGTTTTGAATCAGCTTGAGTAATTTGGGAGTGGAGTCTATGGGATTCTTTAAATACAAGATCATGTCATCTGCAAAGAGGGAGAGTTTTATTTCTTCTTTCCCTATTTGGATCCCCTTTATGTCTGCATCTTGTCTTATTGCTGTAGCTAGGCATTCTAATACTAGATTGAAGAGAAGTGGAGAGAGTGGGCATCCTTGTCTTGTTCCTGAGTTAAGAGGAAATGGCTTTAGTTTTTCACCATTGAGTATAATGCTGGCTGTAGGTTTGTCATATACAGCCTTTATTGTATTGAGGAATGATCCATGGATTCCTAATTTTTCCAGAACCTTCATCATAAAGGGGTGTTGGATCTTGTCAAATGCTTTTTCTGCATCTATTGAGATTACCATGTGGTTCTTATTGTTGCTCCTGTTGATGTGATGAATAATATTAATTGATTTGCGTACATTGAACCAGCTTTGCATCCCTGAAATGAATCCTGTTTGATCATGGTGTATGATTTTTTGGATGAATTGTTGAAGTCGATTGGCCAAAATTTTGTTGAGAAGTTTTGCATCAATGTTCATCAAAGAAATGGGTCTATAGTTCTCTTTCTTTGATGAGTCCCTGCCTGGTTTTGGGATGAGGGTTATGATGGCTTCATAGAATGTGTTCTGTAGTGAGCTTTCTCTTTCAATTTCATTGAAGAGTTGGAGGAGTATTGGTGTGAGCTCTGCTTTGAAGGCCTTGTAAAATTCCGCTGTAAAACCATCTGGTCCTGGACTTTTCTCAGCTGGGAGGTCTCTTATTGCTGTTTCTATTTCAATGCTTGATATGGGCCTGTTAAGCTGGTTTAACTCATCTTGGTTCAGTTTTGGCATGTCAATATTTGCTAGGAAAAGGTCCATTTCTGTCAAGTTCTCAAACTTATTAGCATAAAGTTTTGAGAATTATTCCCTTATAATGTTCTGAATCTTGGTTGTTTCCGTGGTGATGTTTCCATTCTCATCTCTGAGTTTATTAATTTGGGTGTGTTCTCTCCTTTTGCAAAGGAGCTTTTCTAGAAGACTTGAAGTATAATGTTACAGAAATTAACATCTAATATGCCTGTAATCACTTTTAGGAAATGCAAGAAATAAATTGCGTCTTTAAATATTTTAATATCTATGGGGCAGAAAAAGTTCCCTATGTGGGAGGCTGAGTATGGGAGGATTGTGATTTGAGGACAACTTAAGCAGAAGCTGCATGTGGTGGCACACAGCTGATGATAGCTAAAAGTAGGCATATCTGTCTATGGATCATGCCAGGGTGGAAAGTGAGACCCAATGCTTCACAGCAACCAGTAGGAAATCTGGGCAGGCAGGTTGGGTAGTATCATGCCAGTCTAGGAAATACAAAACCCTGAGTTCAAACTCTATTATGGAAAAAACAAATATTCCCCCATTTTACAAAAATCTTTTTCTAACACCAAAGCCAAATTAGTTTGCATAATGTACATCATTTGTGTGCAGAATATGTCAACAAATTACTGTTGTTTTAATACAACATATGTTCCTCCTTCTATGAATTTGCCCTTTTGGGATTCACATTTAATAATATCCTGGCTATAAAAGCCCACTGTGAAAGTGTGCCTTTTGTTATTGTTGACTGAATAATTAGAATGATGATGTTGACTGTTTAAAAAATGACCTTTTGGTATGGTGGTTATAATTGCCTTTACTCCTGAGACAGAAGAGTGCTTGAATTGGCTGAGGTGAAATTCCAGCTTAGTGAAATAACTCTAATAAATGGTATTTGACTGTGGGAACTAACATGTAGTTACAATTCAAATTTAAATAGATAAAATGTTTTCTTTTTCCAATTTGAAAAAGGACCATAGGGGAACTATCTGTTCCTGAATCAGAGTAGGAAACCCAAGGAGGACTTTCTGCTTTCTACCACCCAGGGAATGTGGGAGGAATTCTTAGTAACTATAGCAGAGGAGGGGATCATGACTGGGAAGATTTTTTTTTAGAGGAGAATCTGTGCATGTGTAAGATTGTTATCCCATAATGTAAGTATATGAATGAGATGTGACCTGTGTGCATGAGGCCCTAGTAGGACTTTATTGCCCAAAGGTCAAGCTAAAGGCACAAGGGGTTCCACTACACACATACCTCAATTTCCATTAGAACTGGCCTAGAATTGTAAGCACTCCCTGACCACAAAGGAAGTGGCATGGGAGGTACTGGGGAAGAGGAAGAGCTCAAGGTGTCTAGGCACCCATGACTAGGAGAGGGGTGTTGATCTGTGCATTCTTTCTCTGGGATGTGGGAGTATTAACATTTAGATTAATTTCTCAAGTTGTGCTATCGGATTTCTCTCTCTGGCCAGCTCACTTTAAATGGCTGTAACGCCTAAGGTCTCCTGTGAACTCCAGAAGTAGAAATGTTTGGGGAGAAGGGATTGAATCCATTCCGTCTTCCCTCAGCACCTCTGCACAGACCTTCTCTGTGTTCAGAATGGCAATGCATTTGTAAAGGTGTAAGCCTTTACATTCCCAGGACCTTAAAAGGGCAGTTTCTCCAGGTCTCTGAATGGGGCAATTGCTTGGCCAGGTCAGAGATAGAACCTCCTCCCTCCTCCTCCTCTACCTCCTCCTCCTCTACCTATTCCTCCATTCCCTCCTCCTCCTTCTCTCCTTCTTCATCCTCCTCCTTCTTCCTCCTCCTCCTCCCCTCCTCCTCCTCCTCCTCCTCCTCCTCCTCCTCCTCCTCCTCCTCCTCCTCCTCCTCTTCCTCCTCCTCCTCCTCCTCCTCTTCTTCTTCTTCTTCTTCTTCTTCTTCTTCTTCTTCTTCTTCTTCTTCTTCTTCTTCTTCTTCTTCTTCTTCTTCTTCTTCTTCTTCTTCTTCTTCTTCTTCTTCTTCTTCTTCTTCTTCTCCTTCTTCTTCTATTCTTCTTCTTCTTCCTCCTCTTTTTCTTCTTCTATTCTTCTTCTATTCTTCTTCTCTCCTTTCCTCCTTCCCTTCCCTGAAAGTATTCCAGCCACCCCATATTTGGGAAGTAAGTCTAAATTTATTGATAATGCTAAGTTTGGTGTCTGTATATGCTTTGTAAAATAAAACAAAAAAAGTCTTATGCATTGCTTGCCAAAAAAGATGTGTTTTTTCTCTTTGAAAGACTTAACTCTGAGATGTCTCAGGACAGCACAATTTCAGACATATATACTCCTGTGCATCTGTTGGTCTGCCGAGGTGACAATAAAGACTCCTATAATTTGGCTCAGCCTCCTAAGTAGCTACGATTACTGGTGGGAGCCACTGCATTTCTGTTCACATCAAATAAGCATGCAACTGTTTCAAGTCAAGTACACTGAAAGGAGAGATTGGGAGAAGAAATCTGGGGTTTGCAGGGTGGCTATCAGATGAATGATTCTAAATTACAGAGCGGAGACTGATTTATATGTAATCAATTTGGATTTGGTTTCCCATCTTTAAGTGTAAGAACCAGCCAGGCAGTTCATGTCTCTGCAACCAACTGAATTCAGTTCTGAGTCTCAATTTTCAAGTTGACAAGTGTTGGGGTCTCCCTCTCCTTGTCTCAAGAGGTAACGCTGATCAAAACGTATTGTATTTACTTATTAAATGGAAGCTCCTATGCATAACTACCTAAAGATTATTCTTTAAAAAGAAATTTTTTTTAAAAGAGGAAAAAACTTTAGCAATGTGGCTTCAGTAGTTAATGTAACTAAAAAGGAAAAAATTTAAAGCCATAAAAGCTGGCCAAAGCAGGAACTTGTAACAGGATGTAACTAATACAAGGAGATAGGACTTAATTAAAATAGCTTTTTATTTCAAAGGTTATGCAAAGTTGTATGAGAGAAAGAAACCAAATTTTGACCAAAGATTGTAACTCTTTTTTTTGTCCTAGGACTTGAACTCAGGGCCTGGGCATTGTCCCTTCCTCAAGATTAGCATTCTAGTACTTTGAACCACAGGTCAACTCCTCATTTGGGGGTGGGTAATTGTACATAAAAGTCTCACAGACTTTCCTGCCGGGGCTGGTCTCAACCCTTGATCTTCAGATCTCAGCCTCCTGAATAGCCAGGATTACAGATATGAGGTACCAGGATATAGCTTGAAGACTGTAGTTCTCATATCGCCTTCCCCCAGTTATGTATTCAAAGCTACTGATCCTGTCTATATTTCTGAAGAAGGGCTGAAGTGCTGTCTTCCCCCCTGTCTACAAGGTAATAAATTTCCTTTCTCTCATCTTCACTGTGTGTCTTTATTTGGTTTATAGGGACAAGAGGCTGGAGCTGGTTTGTGGAATAGCTGGAAATTGGACCTAGGGTCTCCTATGCAGTAGTACACCAGCAATTCGTTCTACCATCAGGCTGTAACTTGAATGATATACCTGAGGGACAACCACATATGTCAAATGTCAGGTTTCTGAATAGAAGATTATTTTGAATTTTCTTTTGCAGGTTTTGTTTGTGGAGATGGCTGTAGTGGCATGCATGACCAGTTAAATTTCCTAGAGGACAAATGGGTAAGAGTGAATGGGGGAGGGGAGACAAGGAAGAGATGGAGGTCACTGGATTCTATTATATGGGAATAGTTTGCAAGATACAGAGAAGCCACATCTTGAGAGGTCAAATTGGGAATCTTTTTTTTTTTTCTTTTGGTCAGTTGTGGGGCTTGAACTCTGGACCTGAGCACTGTCCCTCAGCTCTTCAACTTAAGATGAGTGCTCTACCACTTGAGCCACAGTGACAGTGTCACGGAATTTCCTGCCTGGGCTAGCTTTGAACTGTGATCTTCAGATCTCAGCCTCCTTAGTAGCTAAGATTATAGGTGTGAGCCATCAGCGCTTGGCTGGGAGTCTTCAGTAAAATGTCGGTGACTACAGGTAGACTCCTGTCCCAAAGACCTGCAGCCCAGAACAGAGCTTGCACAAAGCTTTTAAAGGCAAAAACCATGTTGTGGGTGGGGACAAAGCTCACCACAAGCTAACCATATAAGATAACAATCAGAGGTGAGCATTCTCTATAGCAAAACTTTCCTGGGGCTAAACAGGATGACATGTATGCAACCCAAAAAATGGCCTGTCTCACCTCAAGGCTTTTCAAGAAGGTTCCCCTAACAAGTTCTCTTTTGGTTGTTGTTGTTGTTGTTGCCACTCATGGGTGCTGTCCCTTGAGCTTTTTTGCTCAAGGGTAGCACTCTACCTCTTTTGGGTTTTTTTGGTCGGGTCATGCGGCCTGAACTCTGGGCCTGGCACTGTCCCTCAGCTCTTCAGCTCAAGGCTAGCACTCTACCACTTGAGCCACAACACCACTTCTGGCTTTTTTTCTTTTTGCTTATATGGTGTTGAGGAATCGAACCCAGGGCCTCATGCATGCAAGGCAAGTGCTCTACCACTGAGCCACCTTCCCAGCCCCCACTCTACCTCTTTGATTCAGTTTTTCTGATTGTTAATTCGAGATGATATAAATCTCACAGACTTTCCTGTCCAGTCTGGCTTTGAAACACAGTTCCCAGATCTCAGCCTCTTGAGTAGCTACATTTACAGGTGTGAGTCACCAGTGCCCAGCTTGTATCTAACTCTTGAGTGTTTTTTGTCATCTGTTTGTCACTGTATGCTCAAATCAGCTATCAAAATTGAAAACAATAGCATTAGGTGTGCTCAGAAAAAGAGCCTGTTCTCCTGTGAGTGATTTCATGACTTTCCCCAGGGGTGGCCAGACCTGTACTCAGTCCACAGAGACACCATGGCCTTCTTCTGATGGACTCTAAAGCTTGAAGAGGGAGCCCCATCACCAGCTGCACTTTGTGGACATTATTGCCCATGCGTCCAGAGTCACATAGGATACCCTGCTCCCTGGGAAAGAAAGGGAGGGAAACTCCAACACTTGGCAACTAGAAAATTGAGACTCAGAACTGCATTTAGTTGGATATAGAGCAATGAACTGCTTTGCTATTTCTTACACTTAAAGATGGGGAACCAAATCCATATTGATTACACACAAACTAGTCTCTACTCTGTAGTTCAGAATCATTCATCGGATAGCCACACTGCAAGCCCCAAGATTTATTCTCCCAATTCTCTCTTCAGAGGCCTTGATTGGAAACAGTTCCATGCATATTTGATGTGAACAGAAAGGCAGTGGCTCCCACCTGTAATCCTAGCTACTCAGGAGGCTGAGGTCTAAGTATACTGGTTTGAAGCCAGCCCAGATAGAAAAATCTATGGGATTCTTATCTCCAACTAATGAGCAAAAAGCTAAAAGTAGAGTTTACTCAAGTGGTAAAATGCTAGCCTTGGGGAAAAAAAAAACTAAAGGACAGCCAGACCTTGGAGTTTAGTCTCTGTACTAGAATAAAAAGAAAAGGAAGGAAGGACAGGGAGGAAGGAAGGAAGTAAAGAAGAGGGAGGAAGTAAAGAAGAGGGAGGAAGGAAGAAGGACAAAGAAAAAGGGTCGGAGGAAAGAAGAGGGGGTTAGAGGGAGAGAAGAAGGGAAGGAAACCTAGTCTCATATGTATCACTATGGTTCTATCTCTAGCCAAGTAATTGCTTCGTTCAGAGACCTGGAGGAAGTTAATACTCTTTAAAGGTCCTGGGAATGTAAACGCTTACACCTTTACAAATGCACTTCCATTCTGCTGAAGAGAAAGGGTCTGTGCAGGAGCTCTGAAGGTAGATGGAATGGATGCAGTCCTTCTCTGCAAACATCATTTCTACTTTGAGGTTCACTGGAGACCTCAGTAGTTACAGCCATTTAAAGTGAGTTGGCAAAGAGAGAAATCCAATAACACAACTGGCATGAGAAATTAATCTACAGGTTAATACTTTCACATCCCAGACTCCTCTGGGCCCAGGGTTTGAAAGAACTGTAGCCGACTGCAATGTTAGCAGAGGGAATTGCTAGTCAAGGGCACCCTGAGAAGAGATGAAGATCTCGTTCCTGATAGGATGGAATTCAATTAGAAACTGGTCACACCCCACCCAAGTTTTTCAAAGCAAACCAGCCTATGGCCTTTCCCTGATGCCTATGCCCAACGTCCAACAGAGACAGACATGTGGCATTTTCTGTTTCTTTTTGGAGTCCCAGGTTGGGAAAAGCATGTACTCAGATAGGACAATGGGAGAACTGAGCATCTACATCAGGATACCACCAAAAAAAAATGTATACCAAAAACTAATGGACAACAAATCAAAAGAGCTGCTTTTACTAGTACTCTGCTGCTGCTGCTGCTGCTGCTGTTCTGTTTTGTTCTGTTGCTCTAGCTACTGAGCCAGTATGGTGGAGTGGGGATTTTGCTGATTGGCTGTCTCCCTTTTCATGGACCCTGTTGATGGGTTGTCTCTATTACAGACCATGGTTGGAAAGTTGCATACATGGGGAATATCTTGGGAGCATCTTCCACTTAGTCCCTTTCTTGCTCTTGGTGCACCTGGTCATTTTCTCCTGGCTATTGTGATTTCTCTGTCCACCATGTTTCCTTAAATGGGATCTCCACACTGGCTTCCATCTGACAGCTATAGAAACACATGTTCCTCAATTGGGAATGTTTTCCTAAGTCTACCTGTCCATCAATGGGAACCAGTGAACCTGGTTAGCTCTGAAAGTGAGTCGAAGGAATCTGTACTCAAATACTCATGGCAATGAGAGGAGTTGTTACCATTTGGGAGTGAATTTCATACGTGCAATTGCAAAACCCTGTTTTCCCTAACTTCAAGAAACTTGTTTAAGCATGATTGCAAATGAGAAACAGTTGTAGTGAAAATAAAATTCAAGAACATATGTTGCTTTTTTTTAGTCAAATGTTATTTTATTTAAAGATATAAGTAAAGCAGGTGTTAGTACAATGTCAAGGACACTGAAGACACAGTAGTTTAAAAAGATCCCTTATGAACCCCACACTATGGTGAAAAGATGAATATTAATCAAATTGTACTAATGAAACTGCACTGAGGGTTCTTCAAAAAATAGCCATCTCATTCCTGTCATCCTAGCTAAACAGGAGGCTGAGATCTAAGGATCATGGTTCAAAGCCAGCTACAGCAGGGAAATCTATAATGTTCCTATCTCCAATCAACCAGGAAAGAGCTAGAAGTGGTTCAAGTGACAGAGTACTAGCCTTGAGTAAAAAATGCTAAGAGATAGCACCCGGCCCTGAGTTCAAATCTTAGTACCAGCAAAAAAGAAAAGAAAAGAAATGGAGAGAGGGATTGGAGAAAGGAGAAGGAGTGTGGGGAAGGAGGGATGGAGAAAAAAGAGAGAGCAGAGCTTTGTTGTGTTTGAGTGATATGTGACCTAAAATGACACATGATAGGAAAGTAGCCCTGAGAAAGGAAGGGAGGGAAAGGGGAGGGGTGTAATAAAGAGTTTTGCGGGACTGGGAAAGTGGCTCAGTGTTAGAGTGCTTGCCTTGCATGCATGAAGCCCTGGGTTCGATTCCCCAGCACCACTTAAGCAAAAAGAAAAAGCCGGAAGTGGCACTGTGGCTCAAGTGGTAGAGTGCTAGCCTTGAGCTGAAGAGCTGAGGGACAGCACCCAGGCCCAGAGTTCAGGCCCCATGACCAGACCGAAAAAAAAAAAAAGAGTTTTGCTGTATTTGAGCCATGTAAATGACCTAGTAATGACCTGGTCAAAGGCCCTTGAAATGGGACAGGAAAAGCAAATGCTTTGTTCTCTGCAGCAGTGGCAGCTAGCTGGACCTAAAGCTATTCTATGAGGTCATAAAAGGACTATAGGCCAGGTGTTTGGTGGCTCATGCCTGTAATCCTACCTACTCTGAAGGCTGAGATCTGAGGATCAAAGCCAGCTTGCACAGGAAAGTCCTTTAAGACTCTTATCTCCAATAAACTGCTCAGAAAAACCAGGATTTGTGCTGTGGTTCAAGTGGCAGAGCACTAGCGTTGAGCATAAAGAAGCTTAGGGTCAGGGCCCAGGTCCTGAGTTCAAGCCCCGGGACTGAAAAAAAAAAAAAAACTATACACAGTGGAAACATTTCTCAAAGGGAGGCAATAACAGCCTAAACAACCTTGCCTGGAAACAGGGGATAGAACTGGGTGGGCCCAAGTGTATGTTTCTAGAAAATTCTGACACATGATAAACTCAAAGAAAGAGCAATTGCTATTTCAAGAGGGAAATATGCAAGGTACCATAAACATCAAGAAGTTCTCATAGAAGTTTTTTAACCTTAGACTTAAAGCTACAAGGCCAGTTCTAGCCACGTGAATATTGACAGCTTAGAACACTGACTTTTCTTACCTGCTGTTTCCTTCATAGCCAGAGAGGCCCAATTATGTCACCGCCTTCAGCCCAGCAACAAACCATGCCTGCTAATGCTTTCACCCCACCAGTGGCCACCACTAGAGCTGCAGCAGATCCTGATCTTGCTGTGTCACTGCCTGGAGAACTCAAGGAATGAAATCCATAGCAAGGAGTAAGTGTTAAAAGTTTTCAATTTATGCATGTGAGAAGAGGAGAGAGAAAACGTTCTTGCTGGGTGAGAGGGGTCATGATAGCGGTTTGCCAACTAACTGGTTTAATCTATGGTGGGTTCTTTTCTTTTAATGTATATAGGTGTCATTTAACTTTTATGCTAATGATTTGCTGGAAGGTGACTTGCTCATTGGTCACGACCCATGATATTTTTAATTGGTCATTCCCTTTTAGCTCTTGGGGCATGGAATTACCTAAAGACATTTAAGACTATCCTACTTTCATTTTATCCAACCTATCTGGGTCAAAGGGAAGTTAGAATGCTTGGGAAGTTTTCTCAGATCATCCTCTCTCTCTCTCTCTCTCTCTCTCTCTCTCTCTCTCTCTCTCTCTCTCTCTCTCTCTCTCTCTCTCTCTCTCTCTCTCTTTTATTTATTTTTTTGTTGGTTGTGGGGCCTAACTCTGGGCCTGGGTGCTATCCCTCAGCTCTTCAGCTCAAGAGTAGCACTCTACCACTTGAGCCACAGTACCACTTCTGGCCTTTTCTGCTTATAGGTGTTGAGGAATCAAACCCAGGATCTCATGCATGCAAGGCAAGCACTCTACCACTAAGCCACCTTCCCAGCCCTATTTTTCTTTTTTTTTTTTTTAAGAGAAATCTTGCAGGCTTATTCCTGATTTCTTCTGCCTGACTAATCTACCTATTCCAAGATATCTCTTTCTTTCTTTCTTTCTTTTTCTTTTTCATTTTTGTCAGTCCTGGGGCTTGAACTCAGGGCCTCAGGGTTGTCCTTGAGCTCTTTTGCTCAATATGAGTGCTCTACACTTAGAGCGACAGTGCCACTTCCAGTTTTCCGGTGGTTAAATGGAGATAAGCGTCTCACAGAACTGAGCTGGCTTGGAGCATTGATCCTTAGATCTCAATTTCCTGAGTAGCTATGATTACAGGCGTACCAGCTCCCAATACTACAGTTCTTTACATCCACAGCACTTGTGTGAATGTAACATACTACATACAGTATAGTCTATGTGCTTTCTATTCCTGGGCATAAAGCCTGCTAATGGATTCACTACCTGTGGAAATGGCCTACGGTAGACTTTTTTGATTGAATGTTAGGCCCATTACTCACAAATCCATTTTCTTCCCTTCTTTTTTCAAATATGTAAGCAGCACCAAGTTTTTATTTTCTCACATGTTGCTCATCCAGTACGGGCTTTGTAGGTGCCTCCTCTAGTCACCTTCTCCTTTCCCCAGTACATCTGAACATCACCCCTGAAAGCTATAAGGTCTGGAAGGAGCAGCTGGCTGCTCCTTTATATTTGAGCTTAAGTGAATTAGAATGATCCCATCTCTGATCAGTCAATTCCAGGCGAGGCCTAATGTGGAAATAAGAGCCTTCCTCCGGGATTTATTTATTTATCTATCTTTAAGTAGTTGTACAAAGAGGTTTCAATTCAACACATCAGTTTAGAAGCGCAGGGCATCTTTTGAAAAAAAAATTTGGTTTTTGGTTTGAACTCAGAGCCTAGTCGCTGTCCCTGAGCTTCTTTACCCAAGGCTAGCCCTCTGCCACTTTGAGCTACAGCTCCCCTGCTGGTTTTCTTGTAGTTATTTGGAGATAATCTCATGGAATTTCCTGCTCAGGCCAGTTTGGAACCTTTATCCTCAAATCTCAGCCTCCTGAGTAGCTAGGATTATGGGCAAGAGCCATCAGCTATCAGCTGTACAATGCATCTTGATCCACGCCATTCCTTCCATCATTCTTCCCATCTCTCAACCCCACCCAAGTTACCTAGTTCCATTTTCACAGATGTACATTGAATATGATGATTGCATTCTCCAACCCTTCCTCTCTCCATCCCTCCACATCGTACCACCTCATCCACCTACCCCCCACCTCAAGTTCCAGCTTCCTGTTATCCATTTTGTTATAGTTTTTCAAAGAATTCTCCCCTGCATATACCATGTTATTTCCGTTAATGATATACCATATACTTTAGTTAATTCTTTTGTAGTATGTATCTCTGTGTGTGTGTGTGTGTGTGTGTGTGTGTGTGTATATATATATATATATATATATGCACATGACTCAGTGTGTGCTTATATATATTTATAAATGAGGTCTGTCTTCCATCTATGAGAAAGAACATGTGATCTTTTGTCTTTCTGGACCAGAGTTACTTCCTTTAACATAATTTTTTAGCCTGACACCAGTGGCTTACACCTGTAATCCTAGCTACTTAGGAGGCTGAGATCTGAGGATCACGGCCCAAAGCCAGCCTAGGCAGGAGGGTCCATGAGACTCTTATCCTCAATGAACCACCAGAAAACTGTAAGTGTCACTATGGCTCAAAGGCTAGCCTTGAGCAGAAAAAGCTCAGGAACAGCACTCAGACCCAAGTTCAAGCCCTCCATCCAACAGAAACAAAAACAACTATAATTTTCCCCAGGCCCATTCATTTCTAGAGAGCTTCCTTTTCTCCCTGTATAGGCATTTGCAATTGCTGGCTACAGAAAAAGCTATTTTAACTCAAAAAAGTCTGGTACCGCACAGGGCTAAGGGGAGAGGTGAAATGATATAGACAGATCCTTCATGATATTATTAAAATGCAGAATCCTGCTAGCCTTGAAATTCATTTAAATGCTATACTTGCCAGTTCTATGAGCCTATAAATCCCCTTTATTGTTTAAATCAATTTGAACTGTACTTTTTTCTTATTTGTAACTCTAATGCGCCCCAAATGCTATTGACCATTCCATTAAGGATAGCAATTTGACATGTTCAAAAGTCTGAAAAGTGTGTATTACCCTCCAAGTCAGTACTTCCTCATCTCAGAATTTATCCTAGGTAAACAGTTGAGTGGCTATGAAGATATTTACATGCTTAAGCCCATACATAATGTTTCTCAGAACAGCTAAATACTGAAAGTTATGTAAATTGAAATATAAAGACACTGCCAAACACTGTCCAGCTCATGGATTATGCTAAATGAAATAACTACACATAGTTGACAGTGAAAGCTAGACCTCACTGATTAACTGGTTTTAATAATCTACTCTTATTTAAAAATATAGAACAACGATGATGTATTAAAAAAAAAACCTTTTAAGTATCAAGGTCATTACTTCAGAGCTTCTCATCCCTGTCTATATATTAATTATCTAGGAAAACCACTTAAAATTGGGCTCTCTGGTGATATGCATTTGAGTGGTTCAAGTGTACAGTGAAAAGTAAAAATTATTATTTTTTTAACCAGTAACTGGGCTTGAATTTGCTGCTTATGGCTAAGTGCACTACTGTATGAACCATTTCTCCAGCCTTGCTTTTTGTTGGTTATTTTGGTGATGGATTTTTGCAGACATTTTTGCCCAGTCAGGCCTCAAACTACAATCCTCTCAGTCTTAGTCTCTTGAATAGCTAGGATTTCAGACACAAGCCATTAGTGCCCACCTTACTACTTCTTTAATCCTCAGTTTTGCAGTTTTGACAATTCTTCTAAATATTACTAGTGTCACCTGCCTTGTGTGGATGATCAGATCTCAGATAACTTGTTAGTGGCTTGTGATATAGAAGGGTCTAGACTGTATGCAGAGAAATTTGATTTTAAAAGCCATCATGTTGACAGTAACATTGAATTGTCTTTTAGTGCATGAGGATCAACATGAGAGGAATTCTGGAGCAAAGAAAAAAGACTGAAGCCAGGTACCAGTGGTTCATGCCTGTAATCTTAGCTACTCAGGAGGCTGAGATTTGAAGATTGCAGTTCAAAACAGAAAAGTCAGAAAAGTTCAGAGCAGAAAAGTCCATGAGACTCTGATCTCCAATAAACTACTCAGAAATTGCCAGAAATGGTTCTGTAGCTCAAGAGGTAGAGCACTACCTTTCATCAGAAAAAGCTTTATTTATTCAAGGATGTGGGCTGAATGTTGAGCTAGCCAGCAAGAATTAGATTGACTACAGAAGGAAAGTAAGGTAGTTCAGAACCATTAACGGTAGGAGGATCAACTAGCTTCTAGGTATGGTTACATTTAGAACTCGTGTTTCTTACTGGTCATCATATGGAAAACTCTAGAAAGTGTCAGACAGAAGGTGGTGTTCTGTCTTTGTGTGAAACCCTGAAGAGCCTTAGAAGGAGATGGAATACTTGTGTATGCTTGTGTGTGTGTACGCGCATGTGCGCATACATGAACAGACCTAGGGTTTGAACTCTCGGCCTCGATGCAGTGTCTGAGCTTTTTTTTTTTTTTTTTTTGCTCAAGGCTGGCACTCTACCACTTGAGCCACAGCTCCATTTCTGCCTTTTTTTCTTGGTAGTTATTTGGAGATGAGAATCTCAGAGGCTTTCCTGCTTGGGCTGACTTTGAACCACAATCCTACCACTACTCAGCCTCCTGAGTAGCTTGGGTGACAGTTGTGAGCCGCTGTCAGCTGGCAAAGGATTGTTTTGAATAGTCTAGAACTTTGGTTGGGAGAGGGGAAATGGTGGTAATTATTGGCTGCAAATACTTGGAGAACTAAGATATGAAAATAGAATAGATACTTTTATGTGCAGCAGAGAAGATAAAACCAGAACCAGTGCAAAACTGGGAACTGGTGACTCACACCTATAATCCCAGCTACTCAGTAGGCTGATATCTGAAGAGAGTGGTTTGTAGACAGCCCAGGTAGGAAAGTCTGTGAGACTCATCTCCAATTAACCAACAAAAAGCTAGAAGTAGTGCTGTGGCTCAAGTGGTTGAGCACCAACATTGAGAAAAAAATTTAAAAAATCAAAAGCTAGTGGACAGTGTCCAGGCCCTGAGTTCTAGCATAATTCCAGTATGCATGTGCACGTGCTGTGTGTGTGTGTGTGTGTGTGTGTGTGTGTGTGTGGTGTGGTGTGCTGTGCGCGTGCGTGCACACACACATGCATATAGACACAATTTTTTAAAAAAGATCAATGCACAATTAAAGAAAAAAAGATCAAGAAACAGCTTTTAGCTTAATTTAGGTTGGTCCCAAATAGAATGCATACACTTGTATAGAAGGAGGTTGTCCAGTCCTGGGAATGTTCATGTTATTCTGTTTCATAGGCTAGAATGCTTTCTAAATGGATTATCTAATTTGATCTCCCTAGGGGGGAAAATATATTTAGTCCCATTTCGTGGATGAGTGTCCAGACCTCAGGAATCCTACTTTCTCTGCCCAAAACAAAACAGTGGTGTGTGGGTCACAGTCACACACACACTCCTTTTCCAGGTTTTTCATTCATCTTGTTGCTACAGAGATGGGGGATAGGTAGATTCCAGTTTCTTTCTGAGTTTTCTCTTTTCTGAGAGTCCAGGGTATAGCATCTCTGCTTTTCACTTCCAGCGTCTACACATGTAGTGCAGTGACTGACCGCCTGCTTCCTCCTGAGTCTTAGGTGACTAATCTAAGTTTTTGAAAGGCCAATTATACAGTGTGTATACCTGGAAAATTTCAACTTTGTATTTCCTTCCAGTCTACTAGAATCTTCTCTTTCTCCTCCTCCTCCTCTTCCTTCTTTTGTACCAATCCTGGGGCTTAAACTTAGGGCCATGGTGCTGTTCTCGAGCTTTCTGGGGCAAGGCTAGTACTCTAAAACTTGAGCTGCACTTCTGACTTTTTTATTTAGTCGTTTATTGGAGATAAGAGTCTCATAGGCTTTCCTGTTCAGGCTGGTTTTGAACCTTGATCCTTAGATCTTAGCTCCTAAGTAGGTAGGATTATAAGAGTGAGCCACTGGTGCCTGGTTTTATTATTCTCTTTATACACAGTTGTAGTCTGTCTCTCAAGGTGCAGCTCAAATCTCATCACCCCCTAGAGCCTTCTTAGGGAATGAAATTTGGGACTTCTTTGAGCACCTGTAGTATGTATCCTGTGTCCTGTTTGTCTCAAGTCATGGAAATTCTGCTCTCCATGCTTCACATATGCCAGCCATAGCTTCTTGCTTGTGCTGTGGAATCCTCTATGGTGTATTTTCTTCTCCTTTTCTGGGGAACTGCACACCACCCACGGCAAAGCTGGAGTTGACCCAAAAAAAGGTAAGCAACTACTTGATGATTTTTTGTTTATCTCCGTGGTGTTTTGATCTTCTTATTAATAACATCTTACAATATGCCCCAAAACATTATAGAACTTCAACTCCAGCACTCAACCATCTTGTGTTTGACTTGTGGCTCTGCTACTTTCTATAAATGTGATCTTTTTTTGTCAGTCATGGGGTTTTAACTCAGGCTCTGGGTCATGTCCCTGAGCTTTTTTGCTCAAGGGTAGCACTCTACCACTTTGAGTCACAGTTCCACTTCCTGTTTTTTGGGGGTATTCTCATGGGAGGTTGGCATAAGACAAAGAAGTGTACACCCTGGCTAGTTTCTTAGGACTGGGTCACCAGGGCATTTCATTTTCCTTAGAAGATACTGGAGCCTCAGCAGTTTGCTTACTGAGAGGCTAGGATGACAGGCATGAGCCAGTGGCACCTAACAATGACCCTCATCTAAGTGAGGCCCTATGAAATCACATTTCCCATTAATAAATAAGGGTTCAATAGCCATCTTGCAGGCCTGTGAAGTAATGTAGGTAGAGGAAAGGCTGCAACTTGAACTTGAATTCAAGGCCTTAGTGCTGTCCTTTTGATGCTCAGTGCTAGCACTCTACCCTTTGAGCCACAGGTCCAATTCTGTCCTTTTGCTGATTAATTGAAGATGAGTGGCTTTAGAGTTTACTGACTAGACTGGCTTCCAACTGTGATCCTCAGATATTAGCTAGGATTACAGGCATTTACTTTGGACAGATGCATACAAGCCTCTTCACAGAATTTTCACAGTATTGTAGAGACATATCTCATCAGTTTCTCCGTCACTTTTCTACTACCATGTAGGACTTAGCCAGTCCCATAGGTGTCCTCTTAGTTCAGAAAAGGAGAACCATAGAGTTGACTTCCTTCTCTCTTCTTATTGGTACAGATCCCTTCACCATAACTGGGAGGAAGATGAACAAGTAAACCAGTAAGTGGATGTTGACACAAAAAGAAGTTCTGTTCCTGAAAACTGGGTATCTTTGAGGCTTCTGAACCAAAGTGCAAGTTTGTTTGTCTACCACTTATGAGGGTTGAGGCTTGGCACTTCAGTGAATGCCAAATGACACAGTTGTGAATGTGGTTGCAATTGTGGATTCTAGTGGATGACAGGGAAAGCAGTGTGCAGAAAATCAGATCCTGTGCAGAAACAACATTCTCACTGCCTATCACAGGGTGAATTTTGGAGAATTGTCTTTCAGAAGCTCCTGGAAGTATGTTGTGATGATCATTCTGCTCCCAGGAGTCTCCTTCCTTTCTCAACAGGCAAGTCTGCATATGTGATGGACAGCCACAGCATGAGTCCTGGCAGAAAGGGGTTGTGGTAGAAGGCTCAAGATTGGGAGGTCAGGCTCTCACTTTCCTTGTCACCAATCTGCCCACAGCAGCATTTGTTTCATCTTCACTGTGTGGATGGACTTATACAACGATGAATTCTATGAGCGTAAGGACCATGACACACTGAAAGAACTTACACAGTATGGCAAATTCAACTTGCCCTCTTCAGACTGGTCTTCCCCTTACATATTCTTCTTGACAAGTTGGAGGATTGTGTGACCAGTGAGTCCAAGAAAAAGGGAAGAAGTCCTTGTTTAGATGCCTCAAAGCCTGTGAGTAGGGATGGAACCTGGGTGTCTAGGGATGGGCCTGAATGGCCAAGAGCCCCTAGTACTACCTGGCTTGGCAAAATGTTCTTTTATGGATATTCTCTGCCAGGTAATTTTTCTTTTTGAAAATACATGAACATAGCCACTCATCAGTGTTCAGTCCAACTTCAAACTATACTGATCCCCCATTAGATCCTCATGGAAGTTTAGTTGCACCTTAACTTCTAGAGTCCACTCTAAAATCCTGTGCTTATTTCCATTCTCAGGTTAGCATTACTGTAGAGAAGCTTCTCTTGAACTCCAGATAAGGAATCTATTAGTGATGTTGGTGATGGTGACCAATGGAGATCTGGAACCATCCCTGCACTCCAGAAAGCATGTGAACATAGAGGGGTTTGTTCCATTGGTAGCAAAGCCCAAACAGGTTTTGAGCCCTGTGCACATTCCAGTGGTTCTGAACCCCACATGTGATGCAGGTGTACCTGCATGAACCACCAAGGAAGAACATGATCCAGGATGACTTCCATTGATGTTTAGAATCCACCTAGATCAGCTCCAAATTAGTCAAATCAGCACTTGTTTTGTTGTGCAGGATAAAGTATTACCCATGGGGCTAATGGAAAATGCCCCCAGTCTATGTTCAGGGGAATCAATAAGTGCCCAGCCAGTGATATTTGGAAAAATCTGAGTTTCTACAAAATCATATAACGAGGTCCTAGAAAAGTTTTGAAGCCTGACTTAAATGTGACAAGCAAAGAAATTTGCCAGTTTGAGGCAATTTAATATCCTGGGTGGTATTTATTGTCATTTTGGGAGTAGAAATCAGACATTTATGACCTACTAAAGTACTGTTCAATTGTGCTATAGGCTCTGAGTCCAGAGATTCAAATTTCTTTTTTTTTAATTTATTGTGAAAATACTGTACAGAGGGGTTACAATTACATGGGCAAGATTTCTATAACATATTAGCTCTCCATCATCTATACCTCCATTTCCAAGGAACACAAAGTTTTACAGGACTTCTACATTTCTACTTCTGTTTCCACAACTGTTCCATTTATATAATTGTTGGTTTGTAAATCTGGTAGTAGAGCTGCATACTGATAATCAACCACAGCTTTTGAAAAGGCAAATCTGAATGCCATCCCAGGGCAAAAACTGAACACCTCGTCTGAAAATTAACTGAAAACCACCTGCCTATGGCAGGGGTCAAGTAATAGAATACTTGCCTAGTCAACTTAAACTTCTGAGCTCTATGGCAGGACAGCTTCTTATTTTTTTCTCTCTCTCAGTGATTCCCAAATTGAGAACACAAAATTCCTTACAACATTGGATATTTTTTCCACAGTGTTTTTGTCCAGGATTAAAACAATCTGAAGATAATTTCTCCTACATCAGAACAAATAATAAAGCCTCTAGCTTCTTGGCTTCAGCATACCTGCTCACTCGGCTTAGTCTTCCAACTCTTCTAAAACTGAATCTTTCAAACTATTATTCCAGCCAGGTGCTTGTGGTTCACACCTGCAGTCGTAGATACCAGGATGAGCTCTGAAGATTACAATTGAAAGCCAGCCTGGGCAGAAATAATCTGCTCTAACCATCCAAAAAAAAGCTGGAAGTGGAGCTGTGGTTTAAGCACTAGAGTGCTTGTCTTGAGCAAAAAAGCTAATGGACGGCACACAGGCATTGAGTACAAGTCCTTGGTCAGAAAAAAACACAAAACCCCATTATTCATAAAAAAATATCTTTTTCTTGTTCAAACTGCTATAATTTTGTTTAAATTTTAATTTCAGATTTTAGTCCTTTATTTTTGTATTATTTCCTTAGCTCCAGTTCTGACTCAATTTTCCTAATTCAGTCTATTTACCCTTGAGTCTGGTTAAGCATCGTCTGGACTAAATACACATTACCAACTTAGGTTATTAATTGTCAGGATTATTTTGGTAATAGAAAATGGTTTTTGTTGCTGTTGTTGCTCTGGTACTGGGATTAGAACTCAAGTCTTGGAGGCTCACAAAATGCTCCCAACTCCATAATTGCAGAGGTCAGCATATATTGCTTTTCTTATAAGATTCTTCTTCGGTTTACAGTATTTTTTTTTTTTTTTTACAATTTGGCTATTGCTCCATTTCCTGTTTTTGACTGATTAAGCGAATATGATGGAGTTATACAGGCTTTTCTGTCCTGGCTGACTTTGAATCCTAGCATCCTCAGAACTTAGATTACAGGTGAGTCTCCAGCATACATGAAATTGATTTTTTGAAGTTGTCCCTCACTATCATTTCTAAAATAGTTACATTGCATGTCATATCTGTAAAATTTAGGAAAATGAATGATTGATGTCAAGAGGTCCACCAGAAAAGCGGTTGGACAGACTCCAGATGGACAAAAGTAGGGAACTAACAGTGAAATCAGAGGTAATGGCAGGTACAGGGCAGGGAGAGGATAGAAAGGGGGATTAAAATGGAAACATTCAATACAATTCACATTTTAAAGGATATGTATGCCTATGTACATATAGACAGACACATATGTACACACACCTACCCAATGGAACATATACATATATTTCTGCCCTTTTTCTTCCTTTCCATTTCTTTATTATGCTTCTGAGTAACGAACTAAGGGTCTTTTACATACTAAACACATCTGAGCTTCCCTTCTGTCATTAAAGAATGACAAGCCAAATGTTTTCCTTCCATGTCAGTCTTGAGTAGCTAGGAGTACGGGTGTGAGCCACAAGTACCTACTCTGAACAAATTCTGGTATATCAAATTGTTAATGGAGAAGATTCATACACATGAATTTTTTTTTAAAAAAGGAGATTGCTGATGAATACTTGCTTGTCTGACAGAAGGCATGGATTGAGACTAGAATAGCTGAATTCTAAATTTGTGATTGTTTTCTGTTTGGGTAGAGCTTGTAAGTGTTGATTCCAATATATTAAGTCTCTAAAGATTTTGGGGGAAAAAGGCATGGGTTGTGGAGGTTTGGGTTGTGGAGGTTTTTTTCTTCCCACAAGCTCCCATTCTTCCTTTTTCTATTATTTTGTTTTTATCATCATCCTAGTTGTATATTTTAATTATTGAAACTTTGTAACTCACCAATGTGAATTTTCCAAGCCTTATTATAATAATGTATTTCCTGACAACAGTAAAATAGATTTAGATTTAGATAATTATCGTTGTCTACATGGTTCCATAATTAATCAGGAAGGAAATCCATAATTAAATTAGTTATATGTAAATACATGTTATATTCTTTACACTATATTATATATAATATATTATATAAGATTGAATATGATTTTTTCAAACTATAAGAGCATTTAACATTTTTAGTCTCAGGGGTATTTTTTCACAAACTAGTGTAAAACATTATTGGGGAAAGTGGTGATATAACTTTGATTATAATTATATAAATATATATTTGTGTGTGTAGATATAACACTGTTTATAAATAGATGAATAAATACATGTGTATATACATTTGTGCATCTATCTACAAAGTGAATATAATTAAGTTGACCACATTATGTACCAAAAAAGAGCTATGAGTTGTATGTACAAGGTCCAGGCCTATAACCCTAGTTGTATAGGAAGGTGGGTTCTGAGTTTTAGCCTCTTTTACCATCATGGCATTAGACTTTGAGAGGAAGTCTGGGTCCCTCCAGGATAGCAAAGACACATATGCCGTGGGATCACCCTCCCTGACCCCAGAGAAAAGTCAGTAGAAATAAGGACAAGCTTCTTATCCTATGATAATCTACTCAATTCCTGTACCAAGATGGCCACCTGTAGATGGAAAGATAGCATTCCCTCCAAAAAGGTCTCAAAAGAGCCTTCTGAACTATAGTCTCTGACTATGCTGAATTAAAGCTTATTTTTGTTCCCAAGCTGCAAACACATATAAATATGCCAATGGCTCCAGAGATGGACAAAGTCTTACAAATACTCACATAAAATTATATACTATGTTTCAATAATTCTGTGACAAATCATCAAAGGCATGTCTTGAATTTTTCTTTTCTTTGCTTTTTTAAAGAATGGAAACACACTGAGTGCATCAGGGGGCGAGGGATGGTTTGGTTGCTGAACTTTTGAATGTACTCCTGGGCATGGGAGATCCCTGTCTGGGTGACCTTTTATGGGAGTGGGTGTCCTCACAGCTTCACAAAACAATGGCCATAACTTCTATGACATCACAGATACTTTTGCCATGGCAGCAGATAAATTTCAGGCACTGATCTGGCCCTGAGGTGGACTCAGTTACATAGAGAGGCACAAAGCATGAGAGGAAATGACTGCTAGACACCAGGCTACAGCTTGATGAGCTGTCCTGACTGGTAACTAGGATTACTTGAGCTGGGACAGGCTCATTCCCATGCTAAGGCTCCTGAGCACTGTTGCAGGGGTTGGAGAAAAAGAAGTGAATGTGGCTGCCTCCATGCCTATTTCATGCTGAGAAGAAAACCAGAAATCATAATCACAATGTCATTGTGGTATTGTGGGTACAATTTCACAGTGGGGATAGGAAGAGACATCCCTGAGGAGGGGACATTTGATCTGAAAGCAGGGCCATCATCCATGCAATTTTCTGGGGGCAGATGTTCCAGGTAGCAAGAACAGCAAGTACATCCCCAATGGTGGGAACGGACCTGACTTGTTTAAGAAAAGGAAGACAGCACTGACATGCTGAGGTTCATGGAACAAGGAAGGACTGGAACAAGGAAGAAGAAAGAGATCAGAGATGAAGACAGGAATAAATTAGATATTGTGTGCTACTTGTTACAGGAAGAAAAGTTCTGATTTTACTCTAAATCTGACATGACCCACCAGAACCAATGTTCTTAAATTGTAACCAGACACACCGGACTAACCTAGAGAATACTTTTAAAATGTGGTGCTAGCCGGGTACTGGTGGCTCATACCTGGAATCCTAACTACCCCCAAGGCCAATATCTGAGGATGAGGTTTGAAGCAAGCCCAAAGAGGAAATTTGGTAAGACTGACTTTCAATTAACCACCAAAAATCTGGAAGTGATGCTGTGGTTCAAGAGGTAGAACATTAGCCTAGAACAAAAACACTAAGGGACAGTACCCAGGCTCAAAATTTAAATCTTCACAAGACAAACCAACAAACAAAATGTGCCCCGTTGTTCATCATTGGGCAATCTAGTTCAATATATTTGGTCTGAGCCTTGGAAATTATATCCTTAGCAAATGCTCTCCTCTGAAATTCTGCTTCATAGCCAGTTTTCAGAGCTCCAGCATCACCACTGTCTCCTCCCAGTTAGCACAGCAGCCTCTCACTGGAAATTTGAAGAAATCTTTTTAGTAATCATAAGAAATCTGATAATTTGTCCACATACATCAAATCAGTACTTGCCACATTCCACTATTCTGAATGTATTTAATCCCTTTTTGAGTTAATAAGCCTTAAGGATTAAAATCTATAGAATAGTTACTAAATTAATTCAACAATCACCATTCTTCCACCCAATCTTATAAGTTTATAAAAGCAGAGACTGCCGGGCACTCGTGGCTCATGCCTGTAATCCTAGCTACTTAGGAGGCTGAGATCTGGGGATCATGGTTTAAAACCAGCCTGGGAAGGTAACTCCGTGAAACTCTTATCTCCAATAAACCATCAGAAAACTGGAAGTGGTGCTGTAGCTCAAGAGGTGGAGCACTAGCCTTGAGCTGAAGAGCTTAAGGAAAGCGCTTAGGCCCAGAGTTCAAGCCCCATGACTGACCTAAATCAATCAATCAATCAATCAATAAAAAAGCATAGACTATACTGAAGTGTGCATATGATAATTTCTAACTATAATACTCTCATGAAATTGGGTTTTACAGAAACATCTTGATTGTTTGCCAAAGCAAAGAATAAATGATTTAAATAAGCTACCTAACATCTCAGAAGGAAAATGCTACTGGGTTTAGATCAACTTCATATACCCAGTACTGAGGAAATAAGTTTCAGAAATGGCAGAGGCAAAGTATTATAAAAATCACTTTATCATGAGGTACAACCAGGCTGCCTACATCAACCTTGCAGGAAAAATGGGATGAATGAAAAGCAACTAAGGCTTCTAAAATGAGCCAGTTGGTGGTGCTATATGCTTGCAATCCTCAGAAGCCTGAAAGCAGAGGGTCTGGATTCAAAGCCTGCCCAGGAAGAAAACCTTTTTCTCTGCAACCAGCAGATTGGAAACATCAGCTCTGTGCTCACAGCCCAGCTGGATGCCTTCTTCCCACAGAGCTTCAGACCCCCCATCTGAAATATTGTCAAATATATTAAAATATTATATCCTGTTTGGGAGATAATATTTGAAAGATATATCAAAAACATTTCACTGACTTCTAAAGAAAGAGTGAAAGAGGAAATATGTGCTCACTAAAGGATAAGTTACCTACCAAAATGATATTAATATGGCTAGATGCCCATTTGGAAACTTATCCACTCAGCCATCTTTCCTCACATCTTGTCAGTTAGCCTGAACTGTCAGATTTTTTGATGCAAGGGATGTGTATGAGTATGTAGGTTGTAAAAGTAATAATGAAAAGCTAGACACTGGAGGCTCAGGCCTGTAATCCTAGCTACTCAGAAGGCTGAGATCTTAGGATCCCAGTTCAAAGCCAACCCATGCAAAAAGACCCTTACCTCCAATTAACCAGCAAAAGACAGAAAGCTGAGCTGTGGTTCAAAAGGCAGACTACCAGCCTTGCAACAACAACAAAAGTTAAGGGACAACATCCAGGCCCTGAATCCAAGCCCCGGTAGTGGCGCTCACACAAAAAATAACCATGATACCACCACAGGATGTGCATATCTTAGGTAAGGATGCAGATGGATGGGATGATGACTGTATTGTAGCCCAGTCTGTGAAAAAACCTAGGTGAAATCTTTCCTCAATACATCTTCATTTCCCTCTACACATTTAAAATCACACACACACACACACACACACACACACACACACACACACACACACACACACACACACACACTTACATGGTTATATTTGTCTATATAATTATGTAAAATACATATCATACACACTTGCTTCCGAATTTTGTCCATCTTTTGGTTTTATAGGTAGTACAATATATCCAGGGTTTGGCTCATACTTGTAATTTCAGCTGCTCATGAAGGTGGGATCTGAAGATCACAGTTTGATGCCAACCCAAGGAAACAAATCCTCAAGATTCTTATTTCAATTAAGTAGCAAAAAGCCAGAAGTGGAAATGTGACTTAAATGACACAGTGACTGCATTGAGCAAAATAATCTAAGCAAGATACCAGACCTCCGTTCAAGCCTACGTACTGGCCCACTAGCACTCCAAAAGCCAAAATCCCCAAAAGACCAAACCAAAAACATGTCAAAATATTTTATAACTTTTGAAGCAAAATCCAATGAGGCAATGTAGTTTGTTGAAGATTTGGTGGTAAAATGCTGAAAAACCCCAAATTCCACATGTGTTTAAATGATGCAACAGACAAGCAACCAAGTAAAAATTTCCCAATAATGTTCCTTAGTATCCACTGGGACCCTTGACAAAGATTTTTTTTCTATGCTTTTCAAAAAATCAGTTAATTTTCAGTAGTATAAATCTTTATTATAAGTTATAGAAGTTTTTTAAAGTTCCAAAGTGAACTGAATGTAAAACAAAAAGCACTTAATATTACCAGTTTCTATGCCTCTGGTAGAAAACCTGTAATACTGTGGCCTTTATGAATGAGGAGAGGGAAGACTGGTCATGAAATGTTGGGAAGAAGAGTTTCCAATTGACTGTTTGAAACCCAATCTTCTGCCCCCCACCCCAACAGGCAGAGGCTTGAACTCAGGGATTAGGTGCTGTCTTGAGCTTCTTCTGCTCAAAGCTAGCATTCTACCACCTGAGCCATGGCACCACTTCTAGCCTTTTCTGAGAAGTTTGTTAGAGTTGAGAGACTTACAAACTTTTATGTTTGGGATTGACTTCACATCTCAGTCTCCTGAGTAGCTAGGATTATAGTTGTTAGCTTCCCATGCCTGGCTTACATTCCACACTATTGAACACATAAAATTTAATTAGGAGGCTAAGATCTGGAGAATGGTGATTCAAAGCCAGGCCAGGCAGAAAAGTCTGCAACTCCATCTTCAACAAGCAAAGAGCTGGACTTGAGCAGTGGTTCAAGTAAGGTGAGTATGAGCCCCTGATTTCAAATACCATTATGGGCAAAAACAAAACAAAATAAAGCAATGCCCCAAATTGAAATAATAAAATTGCTCAATACCAAAATAATGGTCATTAAATAATGGTTTGAAGAGTAGAAAACAAATACACCCCTCCATAAATCCACATATAAAAATCTTCCAGTCAGATACCGGTGGCTCAAGCCTGCAATCCTAGCTACTCAAGAGGTTGAGATCTGAGGATTATGGTTCAAAGCCAGCCCAGGCAGGAAAGTCCCTGAGACTCTTATCTCAATAAACTACTCAGAAAACCAGAAGTGGCACTGTGGCTCAAGTAGTAGAGTGCTAGCCTTGAGCTGAAGAACGAGGGACGGTGCTTAGGCCCAGAATTAAAGTCCCATGACTGACAAAACAAAAAACAAAATCCAAAAAACAAAAAACAATAAACAAAAAAGAAACTTCCACAAAATATTTGAAATGGGTGAATTTTCAATAAGGAAACAACATTTTTCTTTCCTTTTTTTTCTTGCAACAGCAAAAGAGATGGTTTATTGTACATGTGTCACACTTGGCCACAACTATGAACAGAACTAGTCCAGAATGTCACAGGTCTGGGGCACAGGACCATCAGGGGATGCTTGGTTATGAGCAAGGTGTGTCTTTCAGAGATGATCTTGGCAATGAAAGTTCTGGATCCACTGGGAAATCACAGCGGCATGCAGTCCAGCATCTCAGTGTCCCAGCCTATGGCATTCCTTATTCCTCCTGCTCCTCTGGCCTCGATGGGTGCACAGACTGGTTTACTTAGACCTCTGCCTCATCTTTCTTCTTTTGCCCTTCAGCCTGCGCATTCGCTTCCTCTACTTGGCTCTCATGGTGCTGTTTTTTCTAGGAAGATGGTGCTAAGGCAAAGAGCAGGAAACAACATTTTTCTACCTAAAGATGTCTGTGGGGAGAACAGTGGAAGAAATAGATTTATTCCCAGATATTTAGACTAACATGCCAATTCTGACATATCTATGATGATAGAGACTAGCTTTAGAATGATAAAAATAAACCAAAGGACTACATCCCAAAGTATTGGACAAGGCTAACAAAGCAGAGTAGGGCATCAGGGTATAGGGTAAGAGCTATGTAGAAAAACTAGTTGTTCCTACAATGAAAAGTATTACCAGGCCTAGCAATTCAAGTTTGCCAAACCAAGTAGATTTTGAAAAATAGTCTGTTACTTATTATATTAAAGAAAAATTTAAACTTGTAGGCTCTTCAACTTTATATCAGACAACCTAAACTTTGCTCAGGGGACATGGTACTTAATATTTGGATCATCAAGTGCCAATTGCAAATTTAATTATACAAATAATAACTACTAATAGAGAATGTTAATGGTTTCTTACAGATGGAGCTGAAGGTAAAACTGCTAAGACTTTTCCCACGGAAGAGACTATTCTTATTACACCTCTTCCCATGGTCTTCATTTTTTTTTTTAACAAAACTCGAATATTTCCACTTTATTCACCCAGATGTCCTTTTAACACTTCAAAGGCTGTTTTTGAGAAATAATAAAATTTTCAAAAGCACAAAAAATGCCGCCCAAGTTAAGAAGTTTTGAGATCAAGCAGATGAAAGGGAAAATTTGAGTAAGGAGCAAGTTTAGTGTCCTAGCCATGACAAAATCCTAAGAGTTAGTGAGTGAACACATGACTTTGCACATATCCACAGAATTGAGGTCACATGATGATTCTGGCTCCTGGTCCTCCTCTTTGCCTTCCTGGTCTGACACACCATTCTCTGGGATGCTGAGCTCTTCTTTAGGCTTTCTTCATTCCCCTCAAGTAACTCCTGCCTTATAGGCTTGCGCAAGATAGGCTTTTTCTTCATTTTGACATTTTGTTTAGGTTGAGAAAGCTATTTTTTTCTCCAATTCAATGCTGTTTGCCTATAAAAAAAATCACAATAAGGGGCTAGGAAGTTGGCTCAGTGGTAGAGCACTTGCCTTGCATGCATGAGGCCCTGGGTTCGATTCCTCAGCACCACATAAGCAAAAAGAAAAAAACCCGGAAGTGGCGCTGTGGCTCAAGTGGTAGAGCACTAGCCTTGAGCTGAAGAGCTGAGGGACAGCGCTCAGGCCCAGAGTTCAGGCCCCACGACTGGACCCAAAAAAAAAAAATCACAATAAGAAAAACCCAACTAAGACAAGCATCCTTGGTTAAAGGCATTCTAGGTTGTAATCTCTGAACTCTTAGGAGCTACTTTACTCTTGGCTTTGACTGTCTTTTGTCTTCCTTCTCAATCAAACTCCCCCCACCCCCACTCCTAGGGCTTGAACTCAGGGCTTAGAATCTGTTCTTGTTTGCTTTTTTTCCCCCTCAAGGTTAGTGATTTTCCACTTGAGCTGCAGCTCCACTTCCATCTTTTTGGTGATTAATTGGAGATAACTGAACCATGATGCTCAGATCTCAGCCTTCTGAGTAGCTAGGATTACTCAATGAATTTTCAGGAAGAGGCATCATGATGTTATGGGATTTCATGAAGTCATAAATATGATGATACCCAAAACCTTGAACAAGGATATTCTCAACTTCACCCTAGCATAACCATTGAAGTGAGGGATTTTAAACACTTATACATTAGTACTGCTCATCCTCCCCTCAGACTTCAGGATCACACATCACATTTGACTATCAAGCCTCACTGGTTACCTGGAACTCCCAACAACAGTTTCTGCTTTCCTTTTACTTGGAGACCTGAAACTTGAAGATTAGGATTTACTTTGTTCAATTTTGAGTCTCCTCGGTATTTTTCTTTAATTTTTGTTAATCAGTTTTTAACTTGAAGTGATACTCTGCTAAGATCAAGGCAACCTAAGACATAGCATATCATTTTTAATTGTCTCTTTGCTTAGTTTACTTTAATCAAGGGATTAAGAAAGCTATTATAAGGTTTTTGGTGGGGGTAGAATTGTGAGGGGAAGGGCAAATGGACAAATGTGGTGGAAGTACTTTATGTGCTCCTAAAAAAGTAAACAATGAAGGTGGGGGAAAGTGGCTCACAACTTTAATCCTATCTATTCAGAAGGTTGTAAGCAGGAAAAATCAGTGAGTCTTATCTCCAAAAAACTACCAAAAGAAAGGAAATGGGTTGTAGCTCATGTGGTAGCATGCTAAGATTAAGCAAAAGGAGCATAGATATGGTACTCAGGCCCCGAGTTCAAGACCTAGAATAAGCACAAAACAAACTAACAAAACCTGCTGAAATTGCTTTAAGAAGGGTCTATGAGAGAAAAATGGTTAGGGTAGATTTGATTTGGGAACATTTGGTATCTGTCACAGTATATGCGAATAGATCCACTATAGGTTGCTCTGGAAATATTATTCCTTGTTCCATTATGAGCTATTTGGATTCACTATTTCAGTGTGAAGTGATATTTCTTGAGAGAAAATTGTCAGTTTGGAGCCCAGCACTGCTGGATCATGCCTATAGCCTTAGCTGCTCAGGAGGTGGAGATCTGAGGACCAATGTTTGAAGCCAGCCCATGAAAGAAAGTCCATGAGACTCATCTCCAAAAAACTACTAAAACACTCCTGGAAGTGGTGCTGTGACTCAAGTGGCACAGCACTAGTCCTGAGCAAAATTAGCTCAAAGACAGCACCCAAGCCCTCAGTTCTAACCCCAGGATCAGCATATACACAGAAAAAGTTTAGTATGACTTCTGAACGAGGTTTTGTACCATTTTTCCATGAGTTCATTTTCAGACAGCACTATGTACTGTGGGAGCCTTATGTGTTCTGGCTTACATGGCATTTCTATTAGATGATACACAAAATTCCCTCACTCAAATTATATTCTTCAGTTAACAATCTATTATGGGAAAGAATTGAATTTCCCCATTTTTTAAGTACTCAATGAATTTAACAGTATAAATTTGTAGATTGCTATTTAAGTTATATTCCATTTCTATTAGTTTACTCTCTTAAAGTTCTTATTCTTAGTTTATGTAAGTATGTATGTATGTATGTATTTTGTTGGCCATGGGGTCTGAACAAAGGGCCTGGGAGCTGTCCCTCAGCTTTTCAGCTCAAGGCTAGTGCTCTACCACTTGAGCCACAGTACCACTTTCTGTTTTTCTGCTTATGTGGTTCTGAGGAATTGAACCCAGGGCCTCATGCATGTGAGGCAAGCACTCTACCATTCAGACACCTTCCCAGCCCCTCTTTGTTTAGTTTTAAAGTGCCTTTAATGACCTTTCTTATTATAAGATGATATAATTCTATAACTATATCTAGTTTTTTAATTGGTTGATGATTTCCCATAGATTCACAGCCATCAAAAGATACAAAGTATTTCCTTCACCCTTAAAAGAACAGCCAACTTCTGTTTCCTCAGAAGTTGCACAGAGGTTCTTCCTGCAGAGTATCCCATACTTATATCTAACACCATGTGACAGAACAGACAATAACAATGTCTTGTTATTCTGTTATCCTCAGAAAATAAAATGCTATTCAAAAAGACTTTGGACCTTTGTTTCCTCATGTTATTTATAATTTAAGGGAGCTCAATGCCAGACATTACTATTTTCTGTAGTTGTATGTTACAAGATCTACATTCATTCCCATGGAATGTTTTATTTTTGTTGGGTGTGGTGGTCCTTGTACTAGGGCTTCAACTCAGGACCTGGTAATGTCACTTCAGATTTTTGCTCAAGGCTGGGACTCTTCCACTTGAGCTACCTCACTGCTTCTGGCTTTTTAGTGTTAACTGGAAATAAGACTGGGTAGGTGATGGAGGGGGTATGACTGTGATACATTGTATCCATGTATGGGAACGTCACAACCTCCTTCTTGTACAACCAATACTTGCTAATAAAAAGAAAGATAATTAGAGGTCTAATTGTTCACAGTAAGTTTGTTGTAATTTCCCTTGTAATTTCCCTTCTTATGTCTTTCTCATTTTTTTCATGCTAGCATGTGCTCAGTGCTGACCCTTAGCTCTTTTTCTTATGGCTAGTACTTCAGCCACAGCTCTAGTTCCAGTTTTTGCTAGTTAATTGGAAGAAAGAAACTATCTGATATTTGTGCCTAGGTTGTCTCTGAACCTCAGTACTCAGATCACAGCATCCTGAGTAGCTAGGATTACAGGTGAGAGCTACTCAGATCCTTGTTGTCTCCTAAATTATCCCATGTCCATTTCACAATGGCAGTCCATTTCCATGGTTCCCAGCTTTGCAGCAAGAGCTTAATTATAATCCAACACCAAGTCTAACCTCACCACAGATGCTATGTTTTGTGTCATACTCTGACTATAGACACCCTTCTCCTGGCTGATGCATTGCAACAACCTAGATGGCTCTCATACTACGCCACAAGGATAGGAAGCCAGGAAACACTAGCTTAGAAGCTGTTAAATCAGAGGAGCAAAAAGATATCGTAGTGCATTCTGCTGTGATCTTATTCTGATTTAAACAGCCTTGTCATCTATTACCAGGAGTAGCTTTGGCATCACATTCTGAGTAGTGACTGGGTGTAAGCTGGTGTGTCCGAGCTGACTATAGTATTGTCTTGAGCCTGTGCAGACTGAAGAGACAAGCCAGTGCCAGTAGCACACACATTGGAATAACAAAGCAACCTATAGTTAGGCATTGCCACTCTTTGTTCTAGAGTAATGAATGAATGACTCTCTAATTTCTTGACAAGAAATTCCTGCAGACCCATATGCAGCTGCCTCATCAGAGCAAGTAAAGAGGCTGGTGCTGCCTGGAGGAAACACTGTGAGAAGCTGCCAGAAAGCATCTGTTTACTGGACTCATGGGGCTCCTCTGTCCTCTAGAATTAATGACAAATGAGGAGCAAACACCTCCCCCTCTAGGCAGACATACACAGGAAGAGCATTGCCACAGCACAACAGGGGACTCCCACGACATACACTTGATCTGTGCTGTCAGAACTGAGAGTTTTATTTTGGGGGGGAGGGTCCGGTTGTGGGGCCTGAACTCTGGGCCTGTGCCCTGTCCCTCAGCTCTTCAGCTCAAGGCTAGTGCTCTACCACTTGAGCCACAGCGCCACTTCCGGCTTTCCATTTTGCTTATGTGGTGCTGAAGAATCGAACCCAGGGCCTCAGGCATGCAAGGCAAGCGCTCTACCACTGAGCCAACTTCCCAGCCCCAGAGCTGAGTTTTTAATGACACTTCATCCCACAGTGCTCCCTAAAACCTTCATCCCAACCCTGCTCCTTTCATGTCCCTGACAATGTTTATAGGCATTCCACATCCAGACTGAAGATGTTCCTTCATGTTTGGAGTAAGTCTGATCAGACTTTATATGGATCCACTGCTCAGTCAGGACTCTCGATCCCTCCCATCCCCATTTTGATACTGTGTGTCTCTTGACCTATTCCTGTCTTCTCTTTTCAAGATTCAGTCAGGGCCGGGTACAGGTGGCTCACACCTGTAATCCTAGCTACTTAGAAGTCTGAGATCTGAGGATCGTGGTTCAAAGCCAGCCCAGGGAGGAAAGTCCGTGAGACGCCTATCTCCAATAAACCACCAGAAAACCAGAAGTGGCTCTGTGGCTCAAGTCATAGAGTGCTAGCCTTGAGTTGAAAAGCTCAGGGACATCACCCAAGCCAAGCCCAGAGATCAAGGCCTATGACTCAAAAAATAAATAAATAAATAAAAGAAAGCAAAAACATACAAAGCTCAGAATGGCAAGCAGCTGAAAACAGGATGGAATAAACCAACATTATCTATGACAGTTTTCAGATTATGCAGAGAAATGCCTGCATTGTTGAAGCCCAAGCCCATCTGATAGCTGAGTTTTAGCTGGCTGGCATGCCCATGATGCCAGGTAATGATATTCACAAGTTTTGTGATATTATTCGATGACACAAATAGGCTTCAAGTTGGGAAGCTGAAAATTTTCTATTGATCTAGAAGGAGAAATATATCAGGACAAGAAATGGGATTAATACAATGCCAAAAGCAAAAGGCCATCCAATCCAAGGAAGACAGAATAACTCTGTCTCTGAAAAGATGATTCTCTCAAAGGAATCCTGAGCTGAGTATGGTGGTCTATGTTTGCAATCTCTGAATTTAGGAGGCTGAGTCAGAAGTTAGGTTGAGACTAGCCTAAGTTCCATGCCAAGAGAAGAACACAAAACCAAACCTCATCTTACAAAATAAAAGAAGGACTGGGAATGTGGCTTAGTAATAGAGTGCTGGCCTAGCACATACCTGAAGTCCTGGGTTTGGTTCCTCAGTACCACATAAAGAGAAAAGGCTGGAAGTGGTACTGAGGCTTGAGTGGCAGAGTGCTAGTCTTGAGCAAAAGAAACTCAAAATGCTTATGAATGTGTCATAAACAATCGCTTGAAAGCAAATAAAAAACTTTCGAATAAAAAAAAAGAAACTCAAAATGAATGGTGTTAGGAAAAATGTAAAATTAATGAAATAACATCTCTCTCCCTCCCCTATATCCCTTCCTGCTTTCCTCCCTCCCTCCTTTTCTCAGTACTAGGGTTTATACAAAGGATTTCATGCTTAGGCAGGTGTTTAACTCTTAATCCACACCACGGCCTTTTTGTACTTTAGTTTTTAAGTTAGGGCATCCTGTTTTCTTCCCATCCCAGGACCAGCCTCCCATCTAGCTGAGATTATTGGAATCAGCCCACCTTGATGATTGTGATCAGATCTCAATTTTTGCCTGGGTTGGTCTTGGATTGCAGTCCTCTCAATCTATGCCTCCCAAGTAGATGGTACTACAGGAGTGATCTATTATGCTTAGCCTTTAAAATGATCACTTAGAGCTGGGCACAAGTGGCTCCTGCCTGTAATCCTAGCCACTCAGGAACCTGAGATCTGAGGATCGAGATTCAAAGCCAACCAGTGCAGAAAAGACCATGAGACTCTTATCTCCAATAAACCACCAGAAAACCTAAGTGGTCCTGTGGCTCAAGTGGTAGAGTGCTAGCCTTTAGCTGAAGAGCTAAGGGACAGTAGTACCCAGGCCCAGAGTTCAAGTCCCAAGACAGACAAAAAAAAATCACTTAGGAAGATAAAAGAAAAACTCCTGAATTCTCACATTTATTTAAATAGCGGCTGCCAGTCCTATTTTATAAAGCACTTATGGGGCCCATGAAGTCTTTTATTTTTAAAATACAATAAAATAGTACTAGAGCAGTTGGGATATTGTTCTGCCAGTAACACAACTATAAGAGCCTCGGAGGGAGCAAGCAAGCCAGCTACAGGCCAGCGCCGCCGCCGCTTCTTCTGAGCGGCAGTGAGAAGCAGCAAGCAGCCATGGCTGGGGCACAGGCTCCTCAGGCCAGACCCTGCAGACTGGGCAGCCCCTCCAAATCCCTCCAGCGGCTGACCTCAGGCCTCAAAGGCTCCAGCGCCGAGCTTCCTGGGCTCATCCCTAGGCTGGAGGTGCAGTGTGAAACAGCAAAGGAGCCAGCGAGACTCCTCCAGTGTCAGGGCAACCAGGCAGGAGTGGAGCCAAATGGCCAAACTTGCAGCAGCGACTGCAGCAGTTGTTGCTGCCTCGTGCAGCATGGGCCAGGGCTCCTGCAGCTGCTCAGGCACAGCCAGAGGCGGAGAAAAACTCCAGGACTGACACAGCCCCCTTCCACCCAATCTGCCTAAGATCTGGGAGTTGGAGTGGGAGCAGAAGGAGAGGGGTTCATATGGGTGTTGGAGGCATAGGCCTGCAAAACCCCATCTGAGCACCTTTGTGCCCTGAGGGTGCATACAGGCATGCATCCCTTCCTTCCAATTTATTTATTTGTGTTGGTTGTGGGGCTTGAACTCTGGGCCTGGACGCTGTCCCTCAGCTCTTCAGCTGAAAGCAAGTGCCCTACCACCTGAGCCACAGGACCACTTCCAATTCTTCTCAGGGAGGAAGGGACACCCTTTCCTCCATGCTGGGCAAAGGTTCTGCCCCGGTGCAAGACTCAGGTAATGGTTTGCTCAAAGTACCATTCCTGCTTCATCTACTTAACCACGTAGAACAATGCGTGGAGACCCCCCCCCCCCAATGTGTAATCACCTGTGCTTTACCTACTTTTACAACCTTGATTAGTGGAACTGCTCCACATTTGTTGACAAGGATTAGCTTTTTCTGTTTAAACTCTCATTGTCTGTGCTCCCATAAAACTGTTTAACTCTCTGCCCCTGACTGAAGATTTACTTCTCCTGCTTGTGTGCTGTATATAAGCATGTGATGTTTCAATAAATTTTGTCTATACCCACATGGTGTAGTCCCTTCTTGCCTATACCACACATCGTGTTCCCAGATCCCGCTGTGGAAACAGCAACAGATGGGGTTATGCCGGTTGATGCCTCTGACATCTCCCCCCTTTTTTGTTTGTTTAAGTACAACCGTAAGCAAGAGATCCTTTGCAGAAGGGATTTGCAGAAACTATTTTGGAATGTAGACAGCAATATCTTGACAAGACATAATGCAATCAATCCTGTAGAAACACTATGGGTAAAACTGTGCCACCAGGTATGAGGGTCCAATTGGTTTAGCACAGATGCAATTCCTCAGCCAGACCTTCATATCCCACCCCAGGGAGTTGTGCCAAGAAAGTCTCAATGACTTCCTGCTGTAACTAGTGGATGTCCCAAGTCAAATTTCCTTGCAAGACCGGAAGGTGGTAGTGAAGTCCCTGCCAAGTAATGTTAGAAGTGTTGAATCAAGTAGGAGTGATGCACAGTTTATTGAGCTCTAATCACACTTGAAGGTTAGCTGTTTCTGCAGATCAATTATCTGGTCTCCCATCCACTGCACCGTGTGTTGCAGGGTGTTCAGACGGGAATCAATGTCCTGTTTAATATTGTGCTGATGAGTCCATAGCTGGTGACAGTCCAGCCACTTCTCTACAAAGTCCTTGGTTTGGATGGAGGAATGCAGGGCCACTCCGGCAGTTGCAGCAGTCATGATGATAGCAGTCATTTCAAGGATCACAGCTATACTCAGACTCAGGAATCTCCTAGTTCTCTTCATCAGTTGCTGGAAGACTCCTGTCAACAAACCAACAGTGGGGCTCTCCTGCCAAGGTCGGGTGAGGTTAACAGGCACCCAGACCCCTAAGCGAAATCTTAATATCAGGAGAGACTGAGAAGGCATATTAAAAGAAATAGTATGATTTAAGCATGTAAAGAGTCCAGGCTGCGTGGGTTCTCATTGATTGACACTGTCCCTGTGGGCTAGTACATAGGAAAGTTTAATACAACCCTGTACAGTAGAAGAATGGTTCCTGTAAAATGTATAATTTGCCTCATGGGCCCTAGTAAAGTGACCAATCCAATTCTGGGTTGTATAAAATTGGGTGGCAAGTTTTATAAATGCCACTGCTCAGGCCCTAAGTGTCCCCTGAAATTCATATGTGGCCTACGAGGCACAAGGCCTCCATCATGTCAGGTGAGCAAGCCAATGGGTTCTACATGATTTATAACTCCATTGTATAGACGTCACCATCAGAAGAATTATTAGTATACCAATCACCAACATGCTTTTCAGAATAATTGGCAATGAAACATCCATGAGGACCTCAATCTATAAATGAGATGTTATCATTATGCTGTATAATCTTTCCTCTAGGGTTTTGACACTGAGACCACTGAATAGAAACATAAACAAAATTCAATAATTAATGTCCTGGCATACTAGGTTAGGTGGTCGCCCAGTCTTATTTGTATAAGAATGATCCTTACCAATAAAATTTAAGGAAATTGTGCTGAATAGCCCCATATGATTGTTGATTTTATCATCAGGCAAGATGTATGCCCATACCTGTCTTCTGGTTGGTAAGCAAGGTGATGTCCCTAAACACAGTGGTAAAGACTCAAATCCTAAGGAAATAATATGAGGTATTCCTTCCTCACCTGGATGAGTAGGGTCTGCATGATCCCATGGTGGAGGAAAATACGTGCTGTCATTTGTATACACCACCGGACCTTGGTCTAGCTAATCCACTAATTTTAACAATGGTCGGTGAGGGACATAGGCCCAATATGCATGTTCACTACTCACTGCAGAAGTATTCACAAGCAGTGCAATCATGGCCAAAACAGATATTCAGGTATTCTAGGGGTTTTTGTACTGACCAGGGTGGCTTCGGTCTTGTGTCAACACCTTATTCTGACCCCATGTTGGTGGGGTCAAGCTGGTTTTCTTAAGATAAGGATGATGGCTTCCTCGGGACTTCAAGCTTAGGTCTGCAAAGCTGCGTACTAGATCTTCCTCAGGATTGTGTTGTGTTGTTTTTGCTTCTCTGGAGGTCGAATGAGTCAAAAAGGGACCCAGATGTTGCCAGTGGATCCATCTGGAATGATAGAAACACTGTTTTCCCTTATGGGGCATTAGTCTTAGTCTTCATTGATTAAATTTTTTAAACCATATGGGAATAGATAGTGAGGTGGTGCTAGAGGGATAAAATGCTTTTCAGCTTTAGTGAAAGGATCACTTTGAGTGAAATTTTAAACATTTAGAGTAAATAAGGTTAAGGCAAAAGTTTCCCTTGGGGATTCCCCTTTTTTGTTTTTTTAATAATTGAAGCTTAAATGTTTTATGGGTGTGTAAACAGTTGGCATTAGTCTACACAGGTTCATTAAAGAAGTTTTACCTAGGGACTAACTTTAGTAAACTCCCCTAATATTTTTCTGATTGTACACTGGCTTTTAGAATATGGTGTGGGGTAGTTTGTCAAGGTGACAACTTTTTACTAATTACATTTTATTCCAAACTAGAGTTTAGGCATAATTTTTTAACTTTTCATAACTGTATGGACCCTTTTGGTGGGGGAGCTTTAGCAGCATAGCCTGTTTAGTACTTTGGTTTGTAAAAGATTTAAATAGTCTAGGATGTTTAAAGGTAAGATCCATAAGAAGTTCCACTTGTAGGTGTTCAGTGGCAGTTTTGTAATTGACAAACAAGTTATAAAAGCAGAACGAACACTTAGTGATTACAAATTGCATCAAGGCAAATAGGGTGGTTGAGTCCACACAACTGCCTGTAGACATCCTGGTATCTAGGCTGGAGATGGGGGCATTGCACCCAGCTTCCAGGCCTGGAGGTGGGACAAGTCTTACCTTGAAATCCTACGAAAACATTACCTCCCCAAATGGGCAAAAGCATTGTTTAGCTCCTCAAATAGCCTAGGTGGGACAGGCAGGCCATCCTTTGGAATACAGATGTTTAGTGTAGCTCCTGGTGCGTAACTCTCTACTTAAGCCCTTATCTTTGAAAATTTAACATTTGGTCTAAATCCTGATATAAATGATCTTTTTAGTAATTATCAGACCACAATTTTGTTTTATTTTGGTGTTTATACCAATGTTTCTCTGCTTACCTGGGACTTATTTGTCTCAGTTAAATTTGAATTTTCTCCTTCATTGTTCTAATTAATACCCTATCTGTTTACTTTTGATCTGGTCCTAACAATTTCATATTTTATTCTTAAACAAATTTATTTGGTTAGTGTCAGCCCAGAATTTTCTGCCAATTAGGGTTTTAAGCACATACAGAGCAGTTTGGATTTAAGCTATTCCCCACATTTCACAACCTCAGCCTTTTACAGCCAACTATTACAAATGGTTGACAAGTTCTTGCCCAGTTATGTATGCTTATAAAGTAGCTTGCCATGACCTCCAGCTCTGATCAATTTTAGAAGAGCCAAACATTATTGCCAAAGTCCCAGGAGTGCCTCTTTCTATGTTAGGGTAAACGCAACCTTGACATTTCCCTTGGTCACTGGACTTGAACTTAGTGCCTGAGTGCTGTTTTTCAGCTCTCCAGTGCAAGGATTGCACTTTGCCACTTCGGACTCCAAAGCAACTCTGCCCTGCCCGCTTTTTTGGCACTCTGCTGGCTAGTTAGAGATGATAATCTTTCTCTGCCTGGACTGGCTTTGAACTGCAGTTTGTAGATCGCTCACCTTTGGTCCTCAGCTCCACCCTCATCTGGGCCCCCTCTCATTTCTGGAGTTCCCTCCATACAACTGGCCTCTCCCTCTCTCCACCCAGACCCACCTGAACTCCCATCTACCTCACTTCCTTTTCTCTCAGATACTTTTGCTACCAGGATGATGATGGAGGTCATGTGCTCCCTCTTGGGGGAAATATGGCTCCTCTAATAAACCTTGTAATAATCTTTCTCCTTTGCCTGCCTGCCTCTGCATGGTCCCATAGGATGGATGTGTCTGATCCTCTTTCACTGGTGGCTCCATACTGGGATAGGTTCCCCAGTGCATTTGCTCCCCCTGCACTTCAGAAGGGAGTTCAAACAGCTGCCCTGGGACCTATTCTGAGATCCTTCACTCCAGTCACCAGAGGACCATCAAGGTAACTTTCTCCTGACTGAGCGCTCTACCAGCCCATCCAGCCCCACTAATTAATTCCCACTCCAGGGTAAGTGACAAGTTTGTCCGAGGTCGGGGTTTCTGATTCCAATATCAGTGGTAAGGCCACCTGAGCCTTTCTGGGCTAACTGAGCCCCACCCTCACCATCTGACCAAAAACTTGGCCAAGTGCTGGAATTAGCCACTAGGGGCCTACCATGGCCCAAGGACCCACCTTGGACCAACATAAGGACAGTCTCCACTGGTGGGGCCACCACCTATTTAGGAGCCAACCTGCACTGCAGAGGACACTCTACTCTAGGCACATGGCTTCAGATCACTTACCATGGGAAGGACACTAAATTTCTTTACATTAAGGCCACCTGGACTTGGAGGGCTGTTGAGTCCCCATCAGTTAAATTTGGCCCCACATTTAAAACTCCACTTCTGAGAGTGCTTGAGCAAGTAGCTCTCTCTCTCTCTCTCCCCCTCCCCTTAAACTCTGCCTCTTGCCAAAATTACCTGCTTGTAACCTCTTTCACAAGTATTTCATATGCTAAACGCTTTGGTTAAGCCCTGGAAGAATGTAACCAGTAATTGCTTGTTTCTACTCATTAGATAGAAAATGGGTGAGTTTAAGTCTAAACTCCCCGAAATAAAGGCCAACAAGTTTGGATATTACCAAAAGTGTATTAATCTTCTCTCTAGCATTGAGCAAGTGGTGGATGTGCCAAATTGGCCTCTTGGTACTTCAGCTTGGTACTACCCTTTCCCCCTCCCCTGTCCTGTGGTGCCATTATGCTAGGCCAAGTGTATGTTCCTATTGCCTCCTGTTCACTAGGTTTCTTGTTGGCAAAGTTTTGTATTTTAAACTGACCACATGGTTCCATCATAATTAGAAAAGTAGTTCCACTAAAATTTCAAAACTTTAAAAGTCTATTTTAAAATCTAAGCACGCTCTATAATCTGTGCACAAACATGTCTGTCTGTGTCTTATTCGACTATATGTAAGTGATTATGGTTTCAAGGTTACTCTGCCTACTAAAAATCTTTGTCAATGGAAGCTGTGAATTAATCTAAATTGCTTTAAAACTTTGTGACCTGACTAAGCCAAAGAAAAAACAGGCAGTTTTAAAAGACCTTGGAAAAGGACTTAAAAAAGACAATGTCCTTTACAAAGTAAATGAAATTGGTAACTAAGTTGGCTGTGAATTATGTCATTCCTATGTCCATCTATGCTAAGAGTTAACTATTGTACACTGACCATGGCTAGTAAACTAAAGCTAAGGGTTTCATTCTCTGTTTTCTCCCCTGTGTGCTGATCAACTTCAATTAAGATCAAGGGACCAGAGTAACTATGCTCAGGCACAGCTGCCTAAACCAGTGGCACCAGCCTGCAAAAGCCAGTGTAAACCAGGTCTCTAACCAGTATATGTAGAAATATTGCAGGTTACCAACAGGAGGTGCAACAGTCTATACATGCTGGGAGATGCCACAGTCTCTCTCAGACTCTGGCCTTGCATCTCACATGACCAAAAGCCTGTTAATTAAGGGTAAAACACAAGCCACATTAGATATTTGGTTCTGTAAATGTTCATCACCAGAAGTTAGACCATACGGGGTGTATGAGCAAAGGATAGAAATTGATTTCTATACTATTTTACAATTGGAGGTAAATTCCTAAAGGTAACTCAGACTGCAGAAAAAAAAATGGCCACTCTTTCTATTCACTGCCCACAGGACAGCCTACAGGCAAAGAATATACAGCCCAGTGTTTCAATGATGCATTTAAATGCAAATTAAAATAACTTTACAAAATGGATTTAAAATGACATCCCCCTTGTAAAAATTTGAGAAGTTGTGGAGAGTGGCTGGCCTCCCAGACAAGTTTAAAAGATAAAATTTTCCTAAAGGTTTATTTCAAAGTAAAAAAAAAAAAATAGGATTATTCTAGTTTGCCCCTAAAATTTTTTGTAACAGTTGCCGGAAGGCCCACAGTAAAAGATAGGACAAGTTTGTCAAATGTAATTTAATAAGTAAAACCATGCTTATAAAACTACTTCCAATGACCATCTTTGTTGCTTTTAGTTGGAGTAAAAGTGACTGTTTGTAAAAAAAAAAAAAAAAAAACTCACTGATCTGCAGTTCGAAGCCAGTCCAGGCACAGGCAGACTAAAGTCCCTGTGAGATTGTCATCTCTAATCTGCCAACAGAGTGCTCAAAGCTGAGTTGTTTTGGAGTTTAAAGTGGCCAAGTGCTAGTCCTGAGCTGGAGAGCTGAGGGACAGCACTCAAACCCTGAGTTCAAGTCCAGCGACTGACCAAGGAAAATGCCAAAGATGTATTTATCCCAACATAAGAAAGGCACTCCAGGGACCCTGATATTGTTAAAATATCCAGAGGCAATTGCAAACAAATGTTTGGATGACAAAAGTGGTATCAGGTCCTGAGTTACTTGAGCTTGGTCCTCCAAAAAATTGATCAAGCCAGAAGGTCATGGAAAGATAAGTTTGTAAACATGCCTATCACCCATGTTGGTCTAACTGGGCAAAACTTTCCAGAGATCTGTGATAGTGGGTAGTAAAAGCTAAGATTGTAGAATGTAAATCTCCAAACCCCTGTATCTGCTCAAAGTCCTAATTGGCAGTAACTTTTGAGCTGGTTAAATTCATCTGTTGAAAAGCTTGTAGAGCTGAGATTATGTTCCTATTGAGATCTGTCTAAAGGCCTACATAAGTAGGCATTCCTCTGCCAGACAGAAAATGCTTTTATAAACCAGGGTGTTAAACAGGCTATGCTGCTGTAGCCCAAGAAAAGGCCTGTACATTTGTTATAGGTTAAATGTTGTCTATAAGCCACTTTAAACAGGCTACCCAGAGGCAGTGGGCCGTACTTAGAGTGCCAATCAGTCTCAGGTTAAAAGCATCTACTGGGCTTTCTTTTAAAAATCTCTGACAAGTAATTGTTAGTCAATTGTGAACAAGTTATAGGTAAGCTCCATCTCATTGATCTCCTTGTTGCTTTAACTGGAAATAAAAAGAGCTTTTGTAAGAAAGTTCAAAGCCATCCTGGGCACAAAAAAAAAAATCCTTCTAAAACTCCATCTCCCTACTAATCAGCACAGAACCAGGACTATCCAGCCAAAGGCTGAAAGTGGCATTGTGACTCTAAGTAGTAGAGCATTAGCCTGGAACAGAAGGACTCAGGGACAGTGCCCAGGCCTTGAGTCCAAACTGTAAATGCCAACCAGGACAAGCTATCCCAGCAATGGATGTTGAGACAATGGCCAGGACAAAGTCAGTCCTGACCATGGAAAACCATGGAAAAGAGTAAGAGATGATACCCTAAATGGAGTCACTTTATGCTTTATGCATTGTTTCTGGCAAAACTGGAGCTTCAGCTTCCACCCCCACTACAAAGGCAGAGGAGGGGTCCCGCAGAGCAGTGAGGACCTCACAGATGAAGTCCTTCAGGGGAGGGGGCCTCACAGAAAAGGCTGCAAAAAGGGGTGTACCTCACTGGGAGGCCGCAGAAGTGAGGGTGCCTTGTGGGGGAGGCCACAAAAGAGGGGAGCGCCTCACAGGGGAGACTGCAGGGGAGGGGAAACTGCAAAGGCAGAACACAGAGGAGGAGTTTAAACTTAAACTCATCCATACTTTTACCTTCAGTTACAAGGGAGAGGGAAAGAGGGAGAGGGAAAGAGGAAGAGGGAGAGGGAGAGAGGAAGAGAGGGAGAGAGGGAGAGAGAGAGAGCCAGAGCTATCTGCCCAAGCACTCACAGAAGTGGAGTTTTAAATTTGGGGCAAAATTTGATTGCAGGGGCTCAGCAGCCCTCCAAGGCCCAGGTGGCCTTAATGTAAAGAAATTTAGTGTCCTTCCCATGGTAAGGGACCTGATGCCATGGGCCTATATTAGAGTGTTCTCCACAGTACAGGTTGGCTCCTAAAGGGGGTGGTGGCCCTGCCAGTGGAGAATGTCTTCATGTTTGTCCATTTGTATTCCTTGGGCCATGGAGGATGGGTCATTGGGCCAAGGTAGGCCCCTGGCACTTGGCCAAGGTTTGGCTCTGATGAGGGGAAGGGGGGCTCAGTAAGTCACAGAGGCCCAGGTGGCCTTACACTGAGATATCAGAATCAGAAACCCAGACCTCAGATAAACTGGTCACTTAGCCTGGAGTGGGACTTAATTAGCAGTGTTGGATGGGCTGGTAGAGCGCTCAGTCAGGAGAAAGTTACCTTGGTGGTCCTCTGGTGACTGGCGTATAGGATCTCAGGAAAGGTCCCAGGGAAGCTGGTTGAACCTCCTTCCGAAGTGGAGGGAGGATCAAACCCACTGGGGAGCCTATACCCACAGGGGTGACCAATGTAAGAGGATTAGACAAAAATCCATGCAAGGGGACCATGCAGAAGCAGGAAGGCAAAGGAGAAAGATTATTACAAGGTTTATTAGAGAAGCCATATTTCCCCCAAGAGGGAGCACATGACCTCCATCACTATCCTGGTAGCAGGAGGATCTGAGGGAAAAGGAAGTGAGGTAGATGGGAGTCCAGGTGGGTCTGGGCAGAGAGAGGGAGGGGCCAGTTGTATGGAGGGAACTCCAGAAATGGGAGGGGACCCGGTGTAGGTGCTCATACTTCGAGCTCAGGACTCTACCTGATTCTGGGGCCTGGATGAGTTGCCTTGATCTCTTCTAAGTCATTTACCACATGAGGCTTTTCTGAACTCATACATCACTGCAAATTGCTAACATTCCTCCCTAGCACATCACTCAATATATTTTTTCCATCATATATTTAAACATATTTATGTGTATACATTCCCTACCCTCCCCCAACCCCACACACAAAGGCATAGACCTTCAAAACAAAGCTTTTCTTTTTTTCCTTGCTACAGTGTCTAGAACCTAATAAACTCAATAGATACAAAAGAGTGAGCTGGGTACTAGTGTCACACCTGTAATGCTAGCTATTCAGGAAACTGAGATCTAGAATCACTTTTTCCATTTAGTTCCCATTTTGATTAAAATTTAAGCGTTAAAGGAACTTTTAAAGAGAATCAAGACTTCCTTTTTTCTGGAGGTTTCCTTCACTCCCTTTCACCTAGTCCAGCTCAACCTATGTCCCCCTGGGAGCTTTGGCATCCCAGAAAATCCACAGTCCCCCAGACCCCAGTTAAATTAGACAGAATCCAGCATTGCCTTTAGTCATGTGGTGGGCAGAGCAGAAAGCATCCACCACGTGTGCTACCCAACACCTCTAATCCACACCAGTGCCACTTCCATACTCCTAGCCACATGAGCAGCATTGTGTCACCGTCGCTTGCACTGGCATAGGCTTCCGTGGTCATCAGGACAGATGTCCTGAGAGTTATTTCATCTGCATAAGGTGACATTTCCTGGGTCCAGGTATATTGCTGATCTGGGAAATCACTGGCATTGGAGCAAGCCAGGGCTGCTGCAACCGCACTGTAGGATGCATCTCTCTGCAGCAAAACCTGAGGCCCTTCCTTCCTAGACACAATGGAGATCCTAGAAAATTCCCTGCTTGTCCCTAGATAAGTCCATGAATATATCTACAGCCCTCATCTGTCAGAAATGAACAAAGAGTACAGAATTGTTCAAGTCATTTTCCTTCTTCACAGAAGGGTGCACTATCATCCTGGCCCCCCAGAGCGAGACAGCACACCAAATGGGGGGATCCACTTGGTTTTCATCCCAACCTAGGAATGATATTGTCCCTTCTCATGTTGCTAAGGTGTCAGGATCACATCTTTGTAAACAATCGGTTACCAGGGTAATAGGGTCATAGAAGGAAGACAAGTCATTCTAACCATCAGTGGACCATCCCTAGTCAGGAGGCAGTGTACTTTGGGAGGCTATTGCTCCAAAACAAACATCCTTTTTACCTGTTAATGAAACTGCAACTCCACTGCACCTCACCTTTGTCATTACAACAACAACAACAAAAAGAAAAAGAAAAGGGTGTTTTGGATTTTCTTGTCAGGACTGGCTTGAAACCACAATCCTCAGATTTCAACCTCCTGAGTAGTGCCAAGGTTTTTTATGAGACAATTCTCTCAAATTAACCACCAAGAAAGAAGCAAAAAGGAATAAAGTCCAGGACTTGAGCTGAGGCTCAACTGGAAGATCATGGACAGCACCCATGCCCTGATTTCAAACCTATGACCAGCACATCATCATCATCATCATCATCATCATCATCATCATCATCATCATGTGAATAAAAAGACTGTAAGAGCCTATTAAGAATATTAAAATTGAGGGCTGGGATGGTGGCTCAGTGGTAGAGCTCTTGCCTTGCATGCATGAGGCCCTGGGTTTGATTCCTCAGCACCATATAGCAAAAAAGAAAAAAGCCAGAAGTGGCGCTGTGGCTCAAGTGGTACAGCACTAGCCTTGAGCTGAAGAGCTGAGGGATAGCGCCCAGGCCCAGAGTTCAAGCCCCATGACCAACCAAAAAAAAAATATTAAAATTGAGTGAGCCAGGCACTTTTTGGTGGCTGACATGTAATGCCAGTTAGGAGCATGAAATCTCAGGATGGTGGTTAAAAGCCCACCTGGGCAGGAAATTCCATGAGGCTCTGATCTCCAACTAACCAGCAAAAATGCCAGAAGTAGAGCTGTGGATCAAGTGGTAAAGCAACAGCCTTGAATGAAAAAGCAAAATAACAGTGACCAGGCCCAGGTAGGACTACTACTAATTAATCAATTAAATACAAATACACAAATAAAAATCAGAGTGGAAGATGAGCACAAAAGCCAAGAGAATTGCTGGTTTATACCTGGAGCTCAAGCTACACAAAAGACAGAACTTGAAGATCTGGGTTCCAAGGCAACCCAGGCAGAAAAGTCCCTTAGGAATTTGTGAGTATGTATCAGGTGTGGGTGTTGAACCCAGGGGTTGAAATAGAATTTTTTTTTCTTAAAGGTAGCATTCTACCACTTCCTTTCTTTGGGGGATGAAATGGAGATAAGTTTTATGGACTTACCTGCCTGGGCTTTCAACCCCAATCCTCAGATTTCAGGTGCTGATACAGTACTCTTATCTTCTATGAGATTTTTATCTTCCATGAACTGCCAAAAAAGTAAAAGAAGCCAGAAGTTGATCTGTGTGGCTCAAGCCACAGAGACTGCTTGCTTTGAGGGAAAATGAACAACAAAATCCCTCATACACAGTGGCCCTGCCCTGGTTTCAAACCCAGGAAGTGACCAGGCCCTATGTTCAAGCCCTAGGACCACCACCACCAGCAACAAAAGAATGACTCAGGGACAAGGACTAGGCCCTGAATACAAAGCCTAGAAACAGCATTAAAAATAAAAGAAAAACAAATTCAGAGACTGTGGCTAGGCTCCAGAGTTCAAGGGTCTAGAACCAGCACCAGGACGGACACACACACACACACACACACACACACACACACACACACACACACACACACACACACACACACACACACACAAAGAAGAAGAAGAAGAGAGAAGTCAATGAAATATTTTTAAGTAGTGGCTCATGCCTATAATCCTAGCTACTGTGGAAGCTGAAATTTTAGGATTGTGGTTCATAGTCAACATGGGCAGGAAGCTCCATGACACTTGGTTTTATGTGTGCTAGTCCTGGGGCCTGAACTTGTGCTGTTTTGCACAAGACTAGAACTATTCTACTTCCAAGCTCTTGGTGATTAATTGGAGATGAGAGTCTCAACAACTTTCCTGCCCTGGCTGGCTTTGAACCACCATCCTCTGATTTTAGAGCCTGGCTAATGTCCCTGTCTTCCCATGAGAATCTTTCTTTTTTTGGGGTTGGTCATGGGGCTTGAACTCGGCCTGCACACTGTCCCTAAGCTCTTCAGCTCAAGGCTAGTGCTCTACCACTTGAGCCACAGGGCCACTTCTGGTTTTCTGGTGATTTAGTGGAGATAATTGTCTCATGGACTTTCCTTCCCAGTCTGGCTTTGAACTGCAATCCTCAGATCTCACCCTCCTGAGTAGCTAGGATTACAGGCGTAAGCCACTGGCACTCAGCTTTTTTTTTCTTTTCTTTTTTCTGTTTTATGGGTTGTGGGGCCTGAACTCCAGCTCTGGATGGTGTCCCTTAGCTCTTCAGCTCAAGGCAAGCACTTTACCACTGAGCCATTTCCCAGCTCCTCCATAAGAAACTTATCCCTTATGAATCACCAAATTTGTTTTACAAAGCCAGATGTTAAAATGTGGCTTAAGTTTTAGAGCCTGCCAGCCTTGCTCAGGACATGGGAGAGACTCCAGCACAGTGACCTTGCCCTGATTTCAGGTTTAGGAACAGTCACCACTTCCTGTGTTCCAGCCCTAGGACCAGAACCAAATAAATAAATAACTCCCCCATTTTCACTGTATTTGATGTTGGCGTAATTTGTGAAGGTGAAGGGAAAAAACAAATTGTTTAAATAGGGATACAGCTAGACCTATTGCAACAATGAGATGTACAAGAAATTATTTCAAAAAATGAACTTTACAACTTTTGCCTGGTGGGGGTGGTAGAGAACATTATATAAACAAAGCCATTCATGCAGCTGTTGCTCAAGCTGTTAAAGTATGCTAGCCTTGAGAACAAACAATACAAAAAATGCTTCATTCACAGTGGCCCTGCCCTGACTTCAAGCCTCAGAAGAGTGGCCATGTCATGAGTTGAAGCCCTAGCAACAAAAATGAAAATAAATAAATAAATAAAGCCAGAACTTTATCTGTGGCTCAAGCCATAGAGACTGCTAGTCTTGAGAAAGAAAAGGGAAAAACCTCAGACACAGTGGCTCTGCCCTGATTTTATGACTAGCAAAAGTTCAGGCCCTATGTTCAAGCCCTTGGACCAGCAATGAAGAAAAAAAAATACAGCAACAACAAAAACTCGGCAAAAATGCCCAAGTCCTGAGTACAAGCCATAAGAGCATCACCTAAAATAAATGCAGAAAGAAAGAAAAATACATAAAGAGCCACAATTTGAACTGTCTTGAGGTGGGAAGCCTACTAGTCTTGAGAAAAAATTAGGAATAATGACCAGGCCTGGAGTTCAAGTACTATAAAAAGCTCAAAAAAAAAGAATCTGTTGGGAGCCAAAAGGAGTCTCTCAACATGAAGATAGGCTTGACTATCTCACTGGAACATCTTGTGGCTGAGTTTACAGAACCACTCTCAGAAATCCGACCCTTTCATCCTGCCTTATGCAAATATCCTGCAGCTGCTAATGACCACCCTTTCACCCTGCCCTACGCAAACATCCTGCAGCTGCTATGGCCAATGAAAAAGCTTCCTTAATGGCCAATTTAAAAGCTTCCTTATTCCAAGCATATAAATACCCCTGTGTGAAAAATAAAAATTTGCAGCTTGATCAGAATCCCTGTCTTGCTGTCATTCTTCATGTCTCTTGTCCCTTCATTCCTTCTCGTTTAGGTTCATCGCCCTCGTTGACATCCTGCAGGTTGGGACAAAAATCCACAAAAAAACTTCAAAACAAAAACCCAGAAAGAGTGGCCAGCCCTAATAATAAGCTGGATGACCCAAACTTGTGAAAAAGAGAAAAAGAATAATAAATTAAGTGAAAAGAAGGACAAAAATATTAGAGCCAATTCAAGATTTTAAAAATATGGTTCACACCTATAATCCTACCTCCTCAAATAGCTGAAATCTGAGCATTTGTGCTTTGAATCCAGCCTGGGCAGGAAAGTAAATGAGAATTCTTTTCATTTATGCTGCTCCTGGGCTAAAACTTGAGTTTTACTCAAGGGTAGAGCTCTACTGCTTCCTACCTGTTGCTGGTTAATTGGTGAAAAACGTCTCATTGATTTTCATGCCTAGGATGGCTTTGAACCTTGGCTCTCAACTTTCTTTTTTTTTTCTTTCTTTTTTTCTTTTATTTTATTTTTATTTTTTGTGAACACACTGTACAGAGGGGTTACAATTACATGGGCAGGTTAATGCGTACATTTCTTATCAAGCATTGCAGCCTCCTCTTTGTTTACATTACACATCCCTTCCCAGCCTCCCCCCGCAACCGCCCACCCAATCCTCCCGGCTTGCCCCCCCACCAACATTGTAAAGCTCATTTTCCACATGACAACTTGTACTTCTCATTGTTGCAACAGGTCTACCTGTATCCTTAAACGACTTGTTTTTTCCCATCTCCTACACAAGTTATACTGACATCAAATATAGTGAAAGCAGGGTTATACTGTGGGGGAGGGACATACAAAGCTACAAAGAGATAATCTTATAAATGCGTTAGAAACAAATGCATGAAAGGAAAAAAACATTAAAATACATATCTAAGGATTCATTTTCATAACATCACATTATCTGACCTATTCCGCTTGACTCATATATATATACTAGATATTGCAAATAAGGGAAACCATGGGACCTATGTTTCTTTGGGCCTGGCTTACTTCACTTAATATAATGTTTTCCACGTTTTTCCATTTCCTAACAAATGGGGCAATGTCATCTTTCTGATGGAGGCATAGAATTCCATTGTGTATATATACCACATTTTCTTGATCCATTCATCTACTGAGGGGCATCTGGGTTGGTTCCATATCTTAGCTATGGTAAATAATGCTGCAATAAACATAGTTGTGCTGGTAGCTTTAGTGTGGTCTTGTTTGTAAACATTTGGGTAAATGCCCAAAAATGGGATTGCTGGGTCATAGGGGAGTTCTATCTGAAGTCTTTTGAGGAACCTCCATACTGCTTTCCAAAGTGGTTGAACAAGTTTACATTCCCACCAACAATGAAGTAAGGTTCCTTTCTGTCCACATCCCCTCCAGCATCTGTTGTTGTTAGAGTTCTTGATTTTTGCCATTCTAACTGGAGTGAGGTGGTATCTCAATGTTGTTTTGGTTTGCAATTCTTTTATGGCTAGGGAGGCTGAGCATTTCTTCATGTGTCTGTTGGCCATCCTTCTTTCTTCTTCAGAGAAGTTTCTCTTTAAGTCTTTAGCACACTTGTTTATTGGGCAGTTTTTTCTTTGCAGATTTGTTGTTGGGGGATTTAATTTTTTGAGTTCCAAGTATATTTTAGATATGAGACCCTTGTCTGTTCAATGGCTAGTGAAGATCTTCTCCCAATCCGTGGGCTTTCTATTGATCTTGCTAGCTATGTCCTTTGCCATGCAGAAGCTCTGCAATTTCATGCAATCCCATTTGTCCCACCTTTCTTTGATTTGTTGTGTTTCCGGGTCTCTATTCAGAAAATTTCGGCCTGAGCCAAGGAGACCTAGGGTTTCTCCTATTCCATCCTGTAATGTTTTCAAAGTGTCTGCTTTGACTTCGAGGTCTTTGACCCATTTGGAGTTGATTCTGGTGCAAGGTGATATATAAGGATCTAGCTTTAGTTTTCTACAAGTAGTTAACCAATTTTACCAGCACCATTTACTGAAGAGGCTGTCGTTCTTCCATTCTATTGTTTTAGCTTCCTTATCGAAGATTAGATGGCTATAGGTCTGTAGGTTCATTTCTGGGATTTCAATTCTATTCCATTGGTCCTGATGTCTGTTCTTATGCCAATACCAAGCTGTCTGGATAGTCATCTTGGCTTCCGGTAGTACTTTTTTCCTTTCTGTATTTTTTGACAGTTGTGGGGCTTGAACTCAGGACTTGTGTGCTGTCCCTGGGCCTCTTGTACTCAAGCCTTGTGCTCTACCATTTGTGCCATAGCACCACTTCTGGGTTTTGAGTGGTTAATTGGACATAAGAGTCTCACAAGGACTTTTCTGTCTGGGCTGGCTTCCAACTGAGGTCCTCAGATCTCAGCCTCCTGAGTAGTTACAGCCATAGGACACTTATCTCACTTGTTAGGTTTTAAAAAAAGAGATAGCCTAGTAAGAACAGCACCATGCACGTGCTATTCAGGTAAGGGATAGTAGACCTGCTGGGACCAGGCAAGGTTGGAACTCCACATGGCTGGGAAAGGCCTTGGAATGAGAGAGAGCTGGGAAAGAGAGGAAAGAGAGAGGAAAGAGCTAGAAAAGAGCAGAGAGAGCAGAGAGAGAGCAGAGAGAGAGTGTCTGGGCCTGGGCTAGGCCTTATCTAGGGTACGGGCAGAGAAAGGTGTGGCCACATCAAATTCAGATATGACCTCAGTGGATGCAAATGTGACTTCTTCCAGGTGTCCCAGTTGCCTAGGTAATGCAGTTACTGGGTGGAGACTTTGCTGTGAGGAGGGTGGAGTCTGCTCGCCATCCAGGAGCAGACCTTACAATATTAACCAACAACAACAACAAAAAAAAAATCAAATGAGGTTTAGAGATATCAGTGGCAAGCACACTGACAGTTCAAAGAAGTAAACAGAGAGCCATCTTTAAAAGCACTAATATTTGGAAAATTTTCATCTGGCAGCTCTCAAACATGCTAGTCTCAGGACCTCTTAATACTCTTAAATTTTGAGAGCTCCCAAAGAGCTAATTAAAAAGGTAAGGTGGCTCAGTGGTAGAGTGCTTGCCTTGCATACATGAGGTCCTGGGTTCGATTCCTCGGCACCACATAAGTAGAAAAAGCCAGAGGTGGCACTGTGGCTCAAGTGATAGAGCGCTAGCCTTGAGCTGAAGAGCTGAGGGACAGTGCCCAGACCCAGAGTTTAGGCCCCACAACCGACAAAAAAAAATGTTAGTAGAGCCAGGAACTGGTGGCTGTCACCAGTAATCCTAGCTACACACTCAGGAGACTGAGATCTATAGATTGCTATTAAAAGCTAGCTGGAGCAGGAAAGTCAATGAGATTCTTATCTCCAATAAACTACTTAGAAAACAAAACAAAACAAAACAAAACCCAGAAGTAAAACTATAACTCAAGTGGTAGACTACAGCTCAGGATCAATGCCTAAGTGCTGAATTCAAGCCCCAGGACTGGCACAAAAATAAATAAATTAAATAAAAAATAGGGGATACACATGCATTTGCATGTGCACGCACACACACACACGAGAGAAACAGACAGATATGTTAAAAAGTAGAACTCAGCTAATGAGCAAAGCATCAGGTATTGAGTCCTAGTTTCACAACCCAAACAAAAGAAAATTTAGAACTCAAGTGCTTATGGTAGTTTTGTAAACTTAAGAACAAAAACACTGGGGATGGGAAGGTGGCTTAGTGGTAGAGTGTCTTGTATGCATGAGGCCTTGAGTTCAATTACTGAGCACCACATAAGCAGAAAAAGTTGTAAGTGGTGCTGTGGCTCAAGTGGTAGGATACTAGCACTGAGCTAAAGAGCTGAGGGTCAGCACCCAAGCCCAAAGTTTACTCCATACAACTCACCAAAAAGAAAAAAAAAGAAAGAAAAGAAACACTACTTATTAATATACACTTATTGAAAAAAAACTGTATTTTCCAAAAAAGGTAAAATTTCAGCAGAATAGTCCCATTGTTTTACATCTTTAATAAATCTCTTCATCCTTTAGCCTAATGAAAGACACCTGTATTCTCTCATCTGCTTTTATACTGTCTGTTGGGTTATGTTGTTTCAAGTATATGCAGAAAATCTACCTTACAAAGTCACTTAGTTAGAAAAGGAAGAAGTATTTTAGTTGCCTTCTCAGATTATCAATAAAGCTAATGCTGGCATACTCCTTAATATTACACTAAAACTCAACTAGTGGTCATCTCTTAAAATTTAGTTGTAATGAGATACATAGCAATGAGCCTGAAGCTATACCATAAGATTTTCTGCTTGGATGTATTAAATTAAAATCAGTTAGTCTTTTCTTTTCTTTTGCCTGTACATGATTTGCTAACATCACACATTAAATAATGGGAAAATACTCACACTGAGTCACACAAATCTTCCAAATGCTGACCAACTGTCCTGAAATCAATGAATATAGCTGTTATTATCAACACAGATTTCATCAGCATAGTCTGTAAACAGCACTGGGAAGCTACAAAGCTCAACAGAGCAATAAATACATTCTACAAAATTGAAACTTAGTTTCAATGTGTATCATGACTCATACATCGTTGCTTTTCTCGTGGTAAAGGCTCATTTCATTCACTTTTAAGAAATGTTCACCAAATAAAATTCTAGTCTCTATGACCACTTGTATACTTCAGAGTGAAAATGTCATTCCATGGCAAAGTAAATAGTTCATTTAAACACTACAAATGGGCTAGGCACTGGTGGCTCATGCTTGTAATCCTAGCTACTCAGGAAATTAAGATCTAAGGATCATGGTTCAAAGCCAGCCCAGGCAGAAAAGTCTGTGAGATTCTTATCTCCAATGAACTATTCAGAAGAAGCCAGAAGTGGTGCAGTGGTTCAAGTGGTAGAGCACTACCCATGAGCAAAAAAGCTTAGGGCAACATCCAAGCCCTGAGTTCAAGTCCTAGGACCAGCTTAAAAAAATAAGACAAAACTGAATTCATTGGATTCCACTTTCTTAAAATAGCCAATTAGCAGATAATATGTCTTAGAAATATATCTAATTAAATGTTAAAATAAAACAACCTTAAGATTCATTTGTCCAGAAATTACATTTTATACTAACTGCCACATTACCTAATTACTATAAAAAATGAGCAGCTTCAACATTCATATTTTCTAAGAGATACAGGCTTTAAATTGTGGAGGCAGGGAGGGGGAAGATTGTCACTCATGTTTTAGGTACTACCACCTTTTCTGCCTCAATTCAAGATGGGATTAAGGATCCCACAAGTCACAAGGCACAGATGAAGTATCCAGAGATATAAAGAAACATCAGCCAAACTGAGGACAAACTCTGAAAAGAGCAATCTTTAACTGTAATCACTGGCAGGGGTGTATGAACAATATCAGTATGAGGGATGCTAAGAGGAGTCTGACAGGGAACAAAAAAAGAAGACATAAGCAAGAGGCTGACGTGTCTGAACACCTAGATGGGGGAAAGTTGCAAAAAGAATTCTACATGAAAATTCTCACTGCAAAAAAGAGAGAGATGCAGGGTGCCAGTGGCTATCCTTGTCAGACTGCTACTCAGGCAGCTGAGATCTCGGGATCACAGTTGGAAGCCAGCCTAGGAAGAAAACTCCATGAGACTCCTATCTCTAATCACAAAAAATAAGCTGGAAGTAGAGGTGTGGCTCAAGTCCTTAAAGGTCTAACTTTAAGCAAAGAAGGTCAGGGACAGCAAGCAGACCTTGAGTTCAAGCCCCAGGACCAGCACAGGCATTGTGCGTGCACACACACAAACACACAAATTACTCTAGTAATAATAAATAATCTAGTAATAATATTAATAATAATAATAAATACCCTAGTAATAATAAATACTCTAGTAATAATAAATACATTGCATCTTCCCACTCCGATTCTGAATTTTCATATTACCTTTTTTCTCTTCTTCCTCTTCCTCATAAAATTCTGCTAGGGAAAATGCTTCTGAGTTGTTCTAATTCAAATATTAGAGCCTCTAATTCTTCTCCACTCAGAGAATTAAGGAAAGATTTCACCTGAATGAAAATAATAAAATATTGTGTAAATATTAATGAAAAAAATCTCATAAGGAGAAAAGACTGAAGAGCTCATGCCAGCACAGCTCTGTGTGTGTGTGTGTGTGTGTGTGTGTGTGTGTGTGTGTGTGTGTGTGTGTGTGTGTTTGTGTTGGTCCTAGGGCTTGAACTCAAGGCCTGGGGGCGTAGCTTTTGTGCTCAAGTCTAGCACTGCATTATTTGAACCACAGCACAACTTCCAGCTTTTTGGTGGTTAATTGGAGATAAAAGTCTCACAGACACTCTTATCTGAGCTGGCTTCCCACCATAATCATCAGATTTCATTCTCCTAAATAGCTAGGATTGCAGTACCCAGTAGTAATTTTTTTTTTTTTCAGATCCTGGAGCTTGACCCGGGAGCTATCCCTGAGGCTCTTTGTTCTCAAGGATAGCGGATATACACTTGGAGCTACAGCACTACTTCCAGCTTTCTGAGTTGTTTATCAAAAATAACCTGTCTGGTGTGGCTTTCAATTAACCTCAGATCTCAGCCTCCTGAGCTAGGATTAGAGCCAGAACTAATTTTTTTAATAACCGTAACACTAAAGGGTAGATATTATTGGAAAATAGACAGAATTTGTATTTCCAAAAGTAATATAGGCCAAAAGATAAATGAAAATTATCAGTGCTTAAGCATGACTTCGAAGCCCAGGCAGGAAAAGCCATGAAACTCTTATCTCCAATAAACCACCAGAATAAATACTGAAAGTGTTGCTGTGGCTCAAGTGGTAAGTGCCTGCCTTGGGCTGAAGAGCTGAGGCACAGCACTCAGGGCCAGAGTATAAGCCCCAAGACCAACGAAGAAGAAGGAGAAGAAGGAGAAGAAGGAGAAGAAGGAGAAGGAGAAGAAGGAGAAGGAGGAGGAGGAGGAGGAGGAGGAGGAGGAGGAGGAGGAGGAGGAGGAGGAGGAGGAGGAGGAGGAGGAGAAGGAGGAGAAGGAGGAGAAGGAGGAGAAGGAGGAGAAGGAGAAGAAGGAGAAGAAGGAGAAGGAGAAGAAGAAGGAGAAGGAGGAGAAGAAGGAGAAGAAGGAGAAGAAGGAGAAGAAGGAGAAGGAGAAGAAGGAGGAGAAGAAGAAGAAGGAGAAGAAGAAGGAGAAGGAGAAGGAGAAGGAGAAGGAGAAGGAGAAGGAGAAGGAGGAGAAGGAGAAGGAGAAGGAGAAGGAGAAGAAGGAGAAGGAGAAGAAGGAGAAGAAGGAGAAGAAGGAGAAGGAGAAGAAGAAGAAGAAGAAGAAGAAGAAGAAGAAGAAGAAGAAGAAGAAGAAGAAGAAGAAGAAGAAGAAGAAGAAGAAGAAGAAGAAGAAGAAGAAGAAGAAGAAGAAGAAGAAGAAAGATTGTCTTAGATTATCAGAGGAGATGAAATAACAGGAAATTATATACAAATTAGCAGCTATAACAGGCTTTTTGACACCTAAAAACCCATGACACTGGAGAAAAAACAGAAAATGAAAGACTAAAGTGAAAGAAAAGGATATCTTATACTAAGACCTCTGTTCTTTTTCTTTTTGCTTATGTGGTGCTGAGGAATCGAACCCAGGGCCTCAGGCATGCAAGGCAAGCGCTCTACCACTGAGCCACCTTCCCAGCCCTGTTCTTTTTCTATAATTTTAAGAGAAATATTTGACTTATTCACTATTTCTAACAATTAAACAGTAGGGGATATTTTTCTTCTATTATAATATTTCCAGCAACCCACATCTCCTTCAGAGACACATTTCATCTTCCAAATATACAAAGTGAAAAGAAACCATGCAACGTTTTTTCTTTGAAGACTCTTTTCAGCTGGGAGTTTGGGATTGGAATTACCTTTATTTCACTTTCTTGGGAAAGCATCGCCAGAACTTCTAGATGTTCTTGAAGTTCATCAAAGGGTAGCTCACAATGAGTTTTCTTGTCTATTTCCATGGCTACCTCATTGGAGGTCTTAGCTCTTCTTTTTCCTTGGCCTCTTACTGTAAAACCTAAAAAGAGATGGAAGCATAGATGCAGCAAATAATAAGAGCTCAAGGGAAAGTTTTTAAGAGTGGAAAGAAGCAAAGCTAAGTTCTAGTATAAGTTCTAGTATAAAGTACTACCCTTCATTCAGCAAGTCAAATTCACTAAGGATCAGGAGCTGCATAGAAATAAAAAAGAAGCTAAACAAAATTTGATGCTAGACAGCAGCACCTAAGGAGCCACATGCATTTCCAAAAGTGGTTTCAACAGTAACCTAATAAGTAATCTTGACAGTGCTCAGGATTTTGTACTGCACTGACAGAGGCGACTGCAGAAAGAAAAGAGCTGGCTGTTTGTCTAAGCATTAGACAAACCCATAAAAAAAAATCCAGCCCATAAAAAATGCCTTAATTTTATAATGCATTGATAATTCTTTACAAGAAAACACACTAACAAAGTCCCAAGGTAACAAAGGGAAAAATTCAAATTAAAAAAAAAAAAACACACAAACAACAGAAAACAGCAATCAAACCAGTAAAGGTAACAGTACCTGAGACAGTGCAGAATTCCGGTTCATCAAACCCTTAGTCATTTTAAATACAGGATCCCGTTCTGCTATTACATCCATTGTCTTCTTCCCAATGAATTCTAAGGCATCTAAACCCCCGCTAATAATGTCCTTTCCCTAGATAGCAACATCAATGTCATTACTACTATACTGGGAAAATACATTTGCATATATTGTGGGGGGTTTGTAGCAGTCCAGGGACTTAAAACTCAGGGCCTAGGTGATGTCTATGAGCTGTTTTCCTCAAGGATAGTACTCTACCACTTGGGGAACAGCTCCACTTCCTACTTTGTTTGCTGGTTCATTAGAGAGAAGAGTCTTGCAGATTTTCCTGCCTGGGCTGTCTTTGAACCACAACCCCAGGTCTCAACTTCCTGAAGAGCTAGGTTTACAAGCATGAACCACCAGTGCCCAACCATTTATATGTTTCAATTCTTTAAGAGTGACTTACAATACTAAGTACTGGGAAGAATGTGGAACAGCAAGGGAAATAAATACACACCGCATGTGGAACCATAGTAGGTTCTCCTCTTTGGAAAACTGGCCAGTATCTACTATGCTACATATGTGTAGTGGTTCATCAGAAGACAGCTTAATTGTACAGTGCTTGCCTAGCATGCATGAATCCCTGAGAACAATTCCTCAGTACAACAGGAAATAGCACTGTGACTCAAGTGGTAGAGTGATAGCCTTGAGCAAAAGAAGCTCAGGGACAGTGCCTGGGCCCTGAGTTCAAGCCCCAGTATTGGCCAAAAAAAAGACATAAACAAAAATATTCAGAGCAGCCGTATTTGTGATAGCTACAACACGGAAACTATTTCAATGCTTAACAACTGTGGGATAAATAAAATATAACATAGTGACAAAATGGAATACCACATCCAAAATACAACATGGTCAAATAATACAAAAATGTTGTGGAAGAAGCTAGATACAAAATGTACTATAAGTATGTAAAGTATAAAAGCAAACAAAATTAATCTAAGATAAAAGTCAGGACTATAGTTATCTTCCTAGAAGGGGCATACAGTCTCTTAAAGATTCTGAACAATGCTGGGCGCTGGTGGCTCACACCTGTAATCCTAGCTACTCAGGAGGCCGAGATCTGAGGATCGCGGTTCAAAGCCAGCCCAGGCAGGAAAGACCGATAGACTCCTATCTCCAATAAACCACGAGAAAACCGGAAGTGGCGCTGTACCTCAAGTGGTAGAGCGCTCGCCTTGAGCTGAAGAGCTGAGGGACAAAGCCCAGGCCTAGAGTTCAAGCCCCATGACCGACAAAAAAAAAAAAAAAAAAGATTCTGAACAAGTTCACATTATGAAAATTCACTGTTTTAATTTTCAGTATGAAAATTAAGAAAAAATATAAAGCATAAAGCTAAAGTATAACCAAATATTGTAGTGTAGTGCATGCCTATAATGCCAATACTCTAGAGACTAAGATATGAGTATTGTGAGTCTGAGGCGAGCCTAAGCTACATTCATATCCATTCAAGGATGCTCGGGCTACAGAGTGAAAAGAATAAAAAGAGAATCCAAAGACACAGTGTATGCCTATAATCACAGCTGCTTACAAAGTAGAGGCAGAATTGTAGTCCAAAGCCAGCACAAGCAAAACCGATGATCAGAACCAAAAACAAACTAGCTATTTCTGCTTTCTAGTTGCCATCGTATGATTGATTCTGCTTTGCCATGCCCTCCCTGCCATTTTGAACTGACATCTCTGAGAATATAGAGCAAAATAATAACTACTCCCTGTAGATAGATAGATGGATAGATAGATAGATAGATAGATAGATAGATAGACAGACAGACAGACAGACAGACAGACAGACAGACAGACAGACAGACAGATAGATAGATAGATAGATAGATAGATAGATAGATAGATAGACAGACAGACAGATAGATAGACAGGTAAATAGGTAGATAGATAGAGGCATGCAGAAGAAAGGACTAAGGATGTGGCTCAAGTGGTACTTCATATTGCCAAAAGAAAGAAAGAAAGGTTCCAATAGCCAGGCAATGGTGGTCTGCTGACTCGTGCCTGCAATCTTAGCTTCTCAGCTACTCTGAAGACTGAGAGCTGAAGATCATATTCGAAGCCACCCAGACAGGAAAGTCCATGAGATTCTTATTTTCAAATGACTTCTCAAAAAATTTAGGAAATAGTGCTGTGGCTCAAGTGGTAGAGTGCTAGCCTTAAGTACAGAAAGGGTCAGGGACAACACTCAAATCCTGAGTTCAAGCCCCAGGACTGGCAAAAGAAAAAAAAATATTGATCTGCACATAGTAAACATTTTTCTAAACAAGGGGAAACTATAGTCAGAAACAGATCAATGGTTGGCAAATGCTGTGAACAGACAGAAAGGTGTGGCTACAAACTGGCATGAAGGAACTCCCTCAGATAATGAAAATATTCTTATATCTCAGTGAGCCATACAAATACAGAAAATATTCTGTATCTGTGCATCACAATATACTGTGATTATACAGTATTAACATAACCATTATTTCTCAACACAAAGGCATATTGCAGAAAAAAAGTTTTACTGTATGAAAATTATAGCTCAACTTTGTCCTAAAAGACTATGCTGATTCTTAGTATGGGAATCAATATACATTACAAAGATGAGTATGTTTCAAGAATAATTAGTTCTGTTTACCTTTAAAAATCTTATACTAGATCAACTAGTACACCAAGTAATTTAACTATATTATATCAAACACTCTATTATGGAGAGAACTTTTGCTTTCAAGTTCTACACTTGCCTTCCTATACAGCAACTAGAAAACCAGACAAAATAGAAGAAAGAACTATTTTTAGATACTACACAAAAAGACAAAAAAAAACCACTTTGGTCCAGGAGAAAAGAGAAACAAAGTCAACCCCACAGCTGGGCTTTCTGCCTAGAGAAAAGTTCCAAACCCCAACACACAGAGGAGAACCTACAGACAACAGAACACTCACAGGCAATGTAAGTCAGGGATAAAGTCTGGTATCAGGTAAGGCTGAAGCAGCTACCACTTTAAAGTCAAAAAACTTCAGAGGATACAGCTATATAAGTAAAATTTTCCAAGAATCTACAGATGTGCTGATTTGTCTTTATCTGAGTAATACACTGTTCAAACACTAGGTAACGTCACACAGTTGGGAGAAGAACTAGCATAAGTAGTAAGCAACACAATCCCCATAGCTCAAGCTATGCTGAAACATCTGGTTTTTAAACAACCAAAGTGAACAGATTTCACTGAAAACCTGAGGAATAAGAGTGAATTCAGAGGAATCAGGGCGCAGCAGTAAAGATAAACTAGTCCTTAAGATTGAAGGCTAAAAGGCATACAATGGAAGAAACAAAGCCTCTTCAACCACTGGTGTTGGGAAAAGTGGGCGGCCACATGCAGAAAAGTAAAAGTGGACCCCAGCCTATCACCATGCACCAACATCAACTCAAAATGAATTAAAGATCTTAACATTAAACCTGAATCTCTGAAACTACTGCAGGACAGAGTAGGAGAGACACTTGAACTTATAGGCACAAGAAGAAACTTCCTGAACAGAGTCCCAGAGTCACAACAAATTAGGAGAGTGACTCGACAAATGGGACTACCTTAAAATAAAAAGCTTCTGCACAGCTAAAGCTATCGCAACCAAGCTAAAAAGACAACCAACTAATTGGGAAAAATATTTACCAGCAATATATCAAACAAGGGGTTAATATCCAGTATATACAGGGAACTCAAGAAACTAATCCCAGGGGAAGGGGAAAAACAAGTCGTTTAAATGAGGATACAGGAGGACCCGTTGCAACAATGAGAAGTACAAATTGTTATGTCAAAAAAGAACTTTACAACTTGGGGGGGGCGGGGAGATTTGGTGATGGGGCCGGGGGGAGGATGGGAAGGGATGGGTAGGGGAAACAAAGGAGGAGGCTACAATGCTTGATAAGAAATGTACTCATTATCTTGCCCATGTAATTTTAACCCCTCTGTACAGTATTTTCACAATAAAAAATAAATTAAAAAAAAAAAGAAACTAATCCCTCTCAAACCTAACAAACCAATTACTAAATGGACAAGGGAATTAAAGAGAGACTTCTCAGATGAAGAGATAAAAAATGGCAAAGAAACACATGAGGGAATGTTCACCATCCCTGGTGGTGAAGGAAATGCAAATAAAGACAACCATGAGATACCACCTTACCCCAGTCAGAATGTCCCACATCCACAAATCAGCCAATGACAAATGCTGAAGGGGACGTGGAGAAAGAGGAACCCTATTACACTGCTGGTGGGAATGTACACTTATACAACCACTTTGGAAAGCAGTCTGGAGGGTCCTCAAAAAGCTAAATATTGACCTCCCTTATGACCCAGTCATACCACTTCTAGGCATCTATCCTGAACAACAGGAACCAGTATACAAGGACACATGCACCTCCACTTTACTGCAGCACTGTTCACAATAGCTAGGATATGGAAACAAACCAGATGCCCCATCACAGATGAATGGATCCAAAAATTGTGGTATCTATACACAATGGCATATTATGTAGCCATTAGAAATGACAAAATAATGACATTTGCAGGGAAATGGATGGAGCTAGAAGAAATCATGTTGAGCGAGGTAAGCCAAAAGCAAAGAGACAAATGGTGTATGGTGTCCCTGATAAGTGGATGTTAAATCCAAAATGTTAGCTGATACAACAAAATTAACAAGACTTAAGAAACAAAGAACTGGAGAGGTTCCGGGAAGATGGCGGAGGAGAAGCTGGAATCTGAACAAGCTCTCGCATAGAAAGCAGTTTTAGAGTTCCAGTGAACAGGACTAAGCCAGAGAATCACACCAAGTGTGCCATCACAGGACAGAGAGTTAGACAACAGAGGGGAAGCCAAGGAAACACATCAGCTGCAGCTGCGGCGGCAGGGTCGCGGCGGCGACCACTGCTGCGGGGTCATACCTGAGACACAGAGAGTCCGGGACGAAGGAGCCGGACGCAGCGGACGAGCGGATTCTACTCAACACCAACAAGAACCGACAAGGAGCGGACATCTTCATCCTGCTGTTTGCAGACCAGAGACGACCCAGGATCCAAGACTCGGCGTGAGTACAAGCCCGACGTCCTCACTCCTTCTCAGGGAGCAGAGGAGGGAAGGCCACCCCTCCCCCCCCCAGCACCGGTGATCTCCATCTTGGATACCGACAAAGCTCGGAGGAGCTGCTAGCTCCAGCTCAGGCCTTGGAATAAAACGAGTCATTTAGCAGGTCACAAGAACTTAACGGCGAAGTGACCTGCCAGACTCAGCTCCATCCAGGGAAAAGTCACCCAGCTCAGGCGCCAGCCATTGGAGTGCCTTGACTCACAGGGTAACCAGAGCCAGAGGCTGCCCCTCCCTCTAGCAGCCACCACAATCAATTGAAAAACAGAAACCCTGAGAATGGCTCCAGGCTGGGCGCTGTGAGCTTTATCACAAAATAGCCCCAGGGAAAAGCTACTGTGTGTTGAAAGGCCTCAACTCTACCCAGAACCTAGCCTCATCACCACATCCCCCTCTTTTGTGATTCTCAAAGCAGATCACCCTCCCAGAAAACTAACCTGGGAGGGGGATCTCAAAATCTTGGGTAAAGCAGAGCATTTTTCTGCCTCTTCCAACCAACCGACTTAAGAAACCAATCAAGCCACAGGACCTCAAGCTGACCAGAGACTCCAACAAGAGACTGGTTACAGACAAAAGGGAGATACAGGATTCTTCCCACTCCTCCCCCCCCAAAAAAAAAAATCAAAAGACTTTTTTTTCTTTTTTTCTTTTTTTTTCTTCTTCTTCTTTTCTTTTTTTTGCTTGTTTTTTGTTTTTTGTTACCATATATATATATTTTTTTTCCCTTCTAAAACTTTTATTAATCTTTAATTTTTGCCTCTTCTGAAAAAATAATTGTTTTCCAGTAACTTTTTTTTTCTCATCTTATAATTTTTATTTTAGGAATATGTGAATGAGCGTTTTCCTTTCTTTTCTGTCTTCTTTCTCTTTTTCTTTCTTTCTTAATTATCTTTTTGTTTTTTGTCTAGCTCTACTGAACTTCTGATCTTTTCTTCTCCCTTTCCCATCCTTAAAGTTTTTCACATCTCCTCTATGTCCCTCCCCTTCTCTGAACATATTCACATTCCTCTCTAAATAGACGGTTTTTAACCTCTATAATAACATTAATTTTTATGTTTCTATTTTTTTCTGGTCTCTCTTCATTCCCCTTTCCATCTCTTCTTTTTCTCTCTCTCTCTACTTGCATCCTACCCAACCCATTTCCTGCATTGTGATTAGGACATAGTTAACTCTCCCTGTGCCTCCCCACACCAATCTATTCCTATTTTTTACCCACATCTCTCCCTAATCCTAATAATTTCTGGTTTTCCAAATTCTTTTCTGTGGTTCGAAGTCTAACATATAGTTGTTTGATGTTGAATAGATTGTACCTGTAGACTATTGACTGTACAAAGGCAAACTTTGGTTGATGGTTGCCTTAAGATAGTGTTCTAGCACAAAACTGGTGCAATCTTCATCTCAAATGGGCCGAGTAAGCCGGAAAAACACAAGAAAAATGGCAAATTCGGGTATCTCAATTCCCAATCTTGATAATCAGGGATTAGAACAGATAAAGAATAATCCAGAGGAGAGTTCCCAAATAGCTCTACAAACACTAATAGCAAACATGATAAATGAGAAGTTTGACAATGTACAAAGGACTCTGTATGAGCGTGATAGGGAGAGAGAGGAGGCATCCCAGAAGTTTATACAGGAATATCATAAGCGTGAGGATGGTACTCAAAAACTGATACAGGATTTGCGTGAACAACTTGAGAATACTCAAAGAGAAAGGGAGGAATGGCATGAGCAGGCAGAGAACACTCAAAGAGAACTGCAGGAATCCCACGAATGGGAGGAAAGAGAACTGCAGGAATCCCACAGACGGGAGGAAGCTAATCAAAGAGTAATTCAGGAATTGAGAGACCAGGTAGAGAATACACAAAGATCACTAAAGGCATTCATGGAATCCATTAACAAAGAGCTGAAGGAAGTCACGGAGACCACAAAGGGAATGCTGAATGGAACCCAACAGAAGGAATGGGAGTCCAAAGAAACCATAACCAATCAACTAAGTGATTTGAGAACAAACACTGAACACCAAATTAAGGAAGTAAAGAAATTCATACAAGACCTAAAACAGAGCTTCAACAAAGAACTTGAAGCCATCATAGCTGACCAATTAGAAGGAAAAGAGATAAAAAACAAAGTAGAGAGTCTTGACAGCAGGTTAGACCATGCAGAAGATCGAATCTCAGGGATTGAAGACAGCCTAGATATTATAGAGAAAGAACATACAACCATCCAAGACAAGTCCAAGAAATATGATAGGTCTATCCAACACCTGGAAGACACCATCAGAAGGCCCAATCTAAGGATAATGGGTGTAGAGGAGCACCTAGAAACAGAAGTTAATGGTCTAGGAAATTTGTTTATCAGGATCCTAGCAGAGAACTTCCCAAATATACAAAAAGATAGGCCTATTCAGATACAAGAAGCTTTTAGAACCCCAAATAGACCAGACCAGAATAGGACATCCCACCGTCACATTATAATCCACACAGGATCAACCCAGACCAAGGAAAAGATCCTTAAAGCTGTCAAGGAGAAAAGGGTAATCACCTATAAAGGGAAACCAATTAGAATTACCTCAGATTTCTCAGCAGAGACAATCAAAGCAAGAAGAGCCTGGAATGACGTATGCCATGCCCTAAAAACAAACAACTATCAACCAAGAATACTGTACCCAGCTAAACTCTCCTTCATAACTGAAGGCCAAATAAAAACCTTCCAGAGCAAAGAAAAATTGAAACAATACATCTCCACCAAACCAACCCTACAAAAGATTCTTAAAGATGTCCTACACATAGAAAACCAACAAGACCTCAACAAAGGCCAAGAAACTGCACCCAAACTGAGAATCCAAGAACCTTAGGAAGAACCCAGTTTTCGCAGCCCCCAAGAAGGTGGATAACATGGCAGGAACTCCCAAATACCTCTCAGTCCTATCTCTTAACGTTAACGGACTGAACTCTCCAATTAAGCGACATAGACTGTCTAGTTGGATTAAAAAACAAGACCCTTCTATCTGCTGCCTGCAGGAGTCACATCTTGCCCGTAAAAACAAACACATTTTCAATGTTAAAGGCTGGAACAAAATCTACCAAGCAAACGGCCCTCATAAACAGGCGGGAGTTGCAATCCTAATATCAGATAAAATAGACTTCAAATTAAAAATCGTGAGAAGAGATAAAGAAGGTCGCTACATACTAATTAAAGGATCTCTCCTTCAGGAGGATATTACAATTCTAAATATCTATTCGCCAAACAATGGAGCACCCAAATTTATCAAAGAAACACTACTTTCCCTCAAATCCCATATAGATCCAAAGACATTAATTGTTGGGGATTTTAACACACCACTCTCCCCACTAGATAGATCAACTCGGCAAAAACTCAACAGAGAAACCGCAGATCTAAACAGCTGCATAGATCAACTAGACTTAACAGACATTTACCGAACATTTCACCCAGCAGCATCAGAATACACGTTCTTGTCAGCAGCACATGGAACGTTTTCTAAAATAGACCACATTTTAGGCCACAAAGCAAACGTCTAAATTCAGAAACATTGAAGTTATACCTTGCATTCTCTCTGACCACAAGGGAATAAAATTAGAACTCAACACCAAAAGCCACCAAAGAAAGTCCGGTATCACATGGAGGCTGAACAACACACTGCTGAATCATGAGTGGGTCATGGAAGAGATTAGAAAGGAAAATCAAATGTTCATGCTATTCAACAAAAATGAACACACAAATTACCAGCTCCTCTGGGACACAGCAAAGGCAGTACTCAGAGGCAAGTTTATAGCTCTGAGCTCCTACATCAACAAATTGGAGAGATCTGAAACTAACAATTTAATGACACATCTAAACCTCCTTGAAAAAGAGCAGCAAGATAAACCCCAATCCAGTAGATGGAAAGAAATAATCAAAATTAAATCAGAATTAAATGAATTAGAATCCAAAAAAACTATAGAAAGAATCAACAAAACAAAGAGTTGGTTCTTCGAAAAACTTAACAAAATTGACAGACCCTTAGCAAACCTTATCAGAAAAAGGAGAGAACACACCCAAATTAATAAACTCAGAGATGAGAATGGAAACATCACCACGGAAACAACCAAGATTCAGAACATTATAAGGGAATAATTCTCAAAACTTTATGCTAATAAGTTTGAGAACTTGACAGAAATGGACCTTTTGCTAGCAAATATTGACATGCCAAAACTGAACCAAGATGAGTTAAACCAGCTTAACAGGCCCATATCAAGCATTGAAATAGAAAGAGCAATAAGAGACCTCCCAACTAAGAAAAGTCCAGGACCAGATGGTTTTACAGCGGAATTTTACAAGGCCTTCAAAGCAGAGCTCACACCAATACTCCTCCAACTCTTCAATGAAATTGAAAGAGAAAGCTCACTACCGAACACATTCTATGAAGCCATCATAACCCTCATCCCAAAACCAGGCAGGGACTCATCAAAGAAAGAGAACTATAGACCCATTTCTTTGATGAACATTGATGCAAAACTTCTCAACAAAATTTTGGCCAATCGACTTCAACAATTCATCCAAAAAATCATACACCATGATCAAATAGGATTCATTTCAGGGATGCAAAGCTGGTACAATATACGCAAATCAATTAATATTATTCATCACATCAACAGGAGCAAGAATAAGAACCACATGGTTATCTCAATAGATGCAGAAAAAGCATTTGACAAGATCCAACAACCCTTTATGATGAAGGTTCTGGAAAAATTAGGAATCCATGGATCATTCCTCAATACAATAAAGGCTGTATATGACAAACCTACAGCCAGCATTATACTCAATGGTGAAAAACTAAAGCCATTTCCTCTTAACTCAGGAACAAGACAAGGATGCCCACTCTCTCCACTTCTCTTCAATCTAGTATTAGAATGCCTAGCTACAGCAATAAGACAAGATGCAGACATAAAGGGGATCCAAATAGGGAAAGAAGAAATAAAACTCTCCCTCTTTGCAGATGACATGATCTTGTATTTAAAGAATCCCATAGACTCCACTCCCAAATTACTCAAGCTGATTCAAAACTTTGGCAAAGTAGCAGAGTATAAAATTAACCCCCAAAAATCAATGGCTTTTCTATATGCCAACAATGAGAAAAGTGTGGCTGAAATTAGGAAAGCAACTCCATTTGTAATAGCCCCACAAAAAATAAAATACCTAGGAATTAACTTAACCAAAGAAGTGAAAGACCTCTATGATGAAAACTTTAAAATCTTGAAAAAGGAAATCAACACAGAACTTAAAAAATGGCAAAACCTCCCATGCTCCTGGATTGGCAAGATTAACATCGTGAAAATGGCAATACTTCCCAAGGCTATCTACAAATTCAACGCGATACCTATCAAAATTCCACCCTCATTCTTCAAGGAAATAGAAGAGGCAATCCCAAAATTCATATGGAACAATAAAAGACCCCGAATAGCAAAAACGCTCCTCAACGGAAAGAACACTGCTGGAGGAATATCAATACCAAATTTCAAACTCTACTATAAAGCCATAGTAATCAAAACAGCTTGGTATTGGCATAAGAACAGACCTCAGGACCAATGGAATAGAATTGAAAACCCAGAAATGAACCTACAGACCTATAGCCATCTAATCTTCGATAAGGAAGGTAAAACAATAGAATGGAAGAAAGACAGCCTCTTCAGTAAATGGTGCTGGCAAAATTGGTTAACTACATGTAGAAAACTAAAGCTAGATCCTTATATATCACCCTGCACCAGAATCAACTCCAAATGGATCAAAGACCTTGAACTCAAAGCAGACACTCTGAAAACATTACAGGATGGAATAGGAGAAACCCTAGGACTCCTTGGCTCAGGCCGAAATTTTCTGAATAGAGACCCGGAAGCACAACAAATCAAAGAAAGGTTGGACAAATGGGATTGCATAAGGTTGCAGAGCTTCTGCAGGGCAAATGACAATAGAAAGCCCACCGATTGGGAGAAGATCTTTACTAGCCATACAACAGACAAGGGTCTCATATCTAAAATATACTTGGAACTCAAAAAATTAAACCACCCAACAACAAATCCTCAAAGAAACAACTGCCCAATAAATAAGTGGGTGAAAGACTTAAAGAGAAACTTCTCTGAAGAAGAAAGAAGGATGGCCAATAGACACATGAAGAAATGTTCAACATCCCTAGCCATCAAAGAAATGCAAATCAAAACAACATTGAGATATCACTTCACACCAGTTAGAAAAGCAAAAATCAAGAACTATAACAACAACAGATGCTGGAGGGGATGTGGACAGAAAGGAACCTTACTTCATTGTTGGTGGGAATGTAAACTTGTTCAACCACTTTGGAAAGCAGTATGGAGGTTCCTCAAAAGACTTCACATAGATCTCCCCTATGATCCAGCAATCCCACTTTTGGGCATTTACCCAAATGTATACAAACAAGACCACACTAAAGCTACCAGCACAACTATGTTTATTGCAGCATTATTTACCATAGCTAAGATATGGAACCAAGCCAGATGCCCCTCAGTAGATGAATGGATCGAGAAAATGTGCTATATATACACAAAGGAATTCTATGCCTCCATCAGAACGAATGACATTTCCCCATTTGTTAGGAAATGGAAAGGTTTGGAAAAAATTATATTAAGTGAAGTAAGCCAGGCCCAAAGAAGCATAGGTCCCATGGTTTCCCTTATTTGCAATATCTAGTATAGGTATGAGTCAAGCGGAAAAGGTCAGATAATGTGATATTAGGAAAATGAACCCTTAAATATGTATTTTAATGTTTTCGTTTCTTTCATGCATGTGTTTCTAATGCATTTATAAGATTATTTCTTTGTTGCTTTGTATGTCCCTCCCCCACAGTGTAACCCCCGCTTTCACTATATTTGATGTCAATATAACATGTGGAGGAGATGGGGATAAACAAGTCGTTTAAGGATTCAGGTGGACCTGTTGCAACAATGAGAAGTACAAAATGTCATGTCAAAACCAACTTTACAATGTCGGTGTGGGGGGGGGGCGGGGGGTATCATTGGGGGGGGAGGGGGGAGGCTGGGAAGGGAGGTGAAGGGTAAACAAAGGAGGAGGCTGCAATGCTTGGTAAGAAATGTATGCATTATCCTGCCCATGTAATTGTAGCCCCTCTGTACAGTATGTTCTCAAATAAAATTAAATTAAATTAAAAAAAAAAAAAGAAACAAAGAACTTCCACTCATCTGGTCAAACCACTACTAAATAACTCCATGCTGCTGATCACATGTATGGTATATATGTGTACACCAGAGGAGAACCAGGAAGATGACACAGAACTAGAGGGAATCAGGGAAAAACATACAACAGCGGGACCCATCAGCTGCACAGGACATTGACCAAAATGAACTAAGCAACTTAATGGCAATTATGGGAGGGTGGGAACAAATGGGAAAGAGGGAACAGCTGATACTATACAAAACAAAAGAAATGTACATACCACCCAATGCGGAAGAAATGACTGTATCACAAAGCTCATAGAACTCATAAATGTTATACCGTAATAGACGATTTGTTCCAGGAAAGTTAGAATGTGTTTGTGACTTTAACAGCATCACTATCCCACAATACTGTGAAATTGGGGAAATTATGTAATCAATCACAATAAAAAAATAAAAATTAAAAAAAAAGATTGAAGTCCACACTAGACTCCCTCTAAACAAGCCTAACAGAGAAGGAAATGGTGACACTGTCCAAAAAGAAATGTACTCTTAGCAGGGCACCAGTGGCTCACACCTGTAATCCTAGCTACTCAGGAAGCTGAGATCCGAGGATTGTGCTTCAATGCCAGTCTGTGAGACTCTTATCTCCAATAAACCATCAGAAAACTACAAGTGGCATTGTGGCTCAAGTAGTAGAGCACTAACTAGCCTTGAGCTCTAGAGGTGAGAGGCAGCGCCCAGGCCCAGAGTTCATGTCCATGACTGATAAAAAAGAAATGAACTCTTTACCCACCTTATATAACTGTAACCCGTATCTTTTAGTAACAGTTAAAAAGTTTTTAAGTATGAATCTGAATTGGGAAAGCAGGACAGGGTCACTGGTGACTCATGCCTATGGTCCTAGCTACTCTGGGCTGAGATCTAAAGATCACAATGGAAAGCCACCAGGGCAGAAGAGTCTGTGAGACTTTCATCTCCATTTATTTATCCGGCAAAAACGAGAGGCAGGGTTCAAGTGCCAGCTGTGGAGGAGGGAGACAAGGTAGACTGTGAAGACGGAATTCAAGCTCCAGTGCCAGAACATACACATTAAAAAAGAAAGAGGCTGGGCACCGGTAGCTCACAACCATAATCCTAGCTCACAACCATAATCCTAGCTACTCAGCCTTGAGCAAAAAGGTCAGGAACAGCACCCAGGCCCTGACTTCAAGCTCCAGGAACATCACACACACAGACACACACACACAGACACAGACACACACACACACACACACACACACACACACACACACACACAGACACAGACACACACACACACACACACACACACACACACACACACACACACACACAGCAGAAGACAACATCCTTAAAGGAACATGACAAAATTGCAAAAAAGATACCAAGTGATTTCATTGGTATCTTTTATCTCAAACTTCTAAAAAAAACCCATCTCCGGTATACTTTCTTTCACAGTGAAATTAATGCTTAGAAATTTTAGATGGGAAAGACGTTAGGATGAAAAAGCCACCCATTCTATTCTGGTACACTTAATATTCAACTAAAATCTAAGTCCATAAAACTTCCACTGAGTAGTGGGAGTTCTCTACTCATGAGACACAAGTAAACACAACCTAAATTCTGTTCTCCATGCTAGTCTTCAAAGGTATAAAAAAAGGTGTATTCTCCCTATCTCCTTTCCTTAGATTTTCATATTCATGATCCATTAACTCTCTAACTTTTTAAGACATTAATACTAGCCACTCTTCCCAGGGTTCTCCATGATTTTTATTCCCCTTCTAAAACATGGCTCTGAATGACAAATATCCTTCAAGTCTTATGAAATCACTGCTGTTTACTATCCAAACATACTTCTAACTCCTGTTTTCCTTGTCCACTAAAAGCAATTCCTGATAAAAATTTCTGAAAATGCCAACACTTTAATCTTCCAACATCTCAAAGCATCAGAGTTAGACATTAAACCATTCTAGCTGCTGGGAGCATGAGGAGAAATGAAACTTCCTGTCTCTGTAACTCCTGAATTTGAGCTTATCTGTTTGAGAATACCATACCTGCACTCACAGCATGATCTGACAACAATTACAAAATCATAAAGAACCCAACAAATAAAAGTGAAGATACCAGGCCCCTACATTCGCCAAAATAACATGCAATACTCTATTTGTAGAGTTCTTCAGGGAGAAAAATAAATTCATTTTTAAACACATAGTGTGTTAGTCACAGACAAAGTAGCCTCACTTATGCAAGCATCATTAAGAACAGTGCCTCATATATGGAGTAATTTGCCATGTCCCATGAAGTTATCTCTCCATTCTACTGACCCATGCACTATGGACCCGAAAGTAGGTCAATCCAGTTCTCTCTTAGGTATTCACAAGTAGTGATAGTGGAACCTATTAGTATCTGATAGGTATGTATGCCAAGACACAATATAACTCTGAAGATGGAGAAAGACAGGTAGAATAAATCTCCTTCCAGAGAAAAATGATAGAGATGAGCACAGAGTATTAAATGAGAAACAATAAGGGCTATGAGAGATGAAGAAAACAAACTGGTTTTTCAAAACTTTTCCATATGGATTAGAAGTGCAGGTTTCCTTTTGATCAATACAAACTTTCAAGACTAAACCTTGGCACAGGCCAAATTTTTCTTAAAAGAGACCCAGAAACACAACAAATCAAAGAAAGATTGGACAAATGGGATTGCATGAAATTGCAGAGCTTCTTGCATGGCAAAGGACATAGTTAGCAAGATCAATAGAAAGCCCATGGATGGGGAGAAGTACTTCACTAGCCATACAACAGACAAGGGTCTCATATCTAAAATATACCTGGAACTCAAAAAATCAAATCCTCCAAAAATAAATCCTCAAAGAAACAACTACCCAATAAATAAGTGGGTTAAAGACTTAAAGAGAAACTTCTCTGAAGAGGAAATAAGAATGGCCAATAGACACATCAAGAAATGCTCAACCACCCTAGCCATAAAAAAATGGCAAATCAAAACAACATTGAGATACCACCTCACCCCAGTTAGAATGGCTAGAATCAAGAACTCTAATAACAACAGATGCTGGAGGGGATATGTACAGAACCCTACTGCATTTTAGTGGGAGTGTAAACTTGTTCAACCACTTTGGAAAGTAGTATAGAGGTTCCTCAAAAGACTACATAGAGCTCCCCTATTACCCAGCAATCCTATTTTTGGACATATACCCAAATGATCACAAACAAGACCATCCTAAAGCTATCAGCACAACTATGTTTACTGCAGCATTATTTACCATAGCTAAGATATGGAACCAACTCAGATGCCCCTCAGTAGATCAAGAAAATGCAAAAAAAAAAAATAGAAAAAAGGCTAGAATGTACCTCAGCTCAATGGCAAAACCTTGTCTAGCTAGTGCAACAACGTGGGTTCAATGCCCAGTTATCAAAAAACAAAAGGCAGAAAAACAATCAAACAAACAAAGAACAAAAGGCAAAAAAATAGCCCTAAATGAACAAAAATACTTTTTGGTCCTGACAGATTTAAATTCACCTAGCCCTGGTTGCCAAACAAAGTGCTAAGCAATTCTTATATTCAACATATATGACGATATAATTTTAATACATAGAAGTCCTTGAAATTACTTCAGAGGCAGAGTAGAGGGATATGAGCAGTTCCAAGACACAGATCTCTAACTGGCAGCTGGATTCACAAGACAACACACCACACCAGTAGAATGTCCCCATGTCCTTAGTATCAAAATTGCACAAGCTAGCTACTGAATCCAAAGTATCCTAGGACTTAATGTTTCCATATATAGACCTCCAGCATGTTTGACTTCAGCTGAAATCTCACTGGAACTAGGGATCCCAAGGGAAGTCTCTGCCTTTTCAATGATATTTGAAGTATCTTGTCCTAAAGAAAAATCAAAATGTGTTGCTCTTTATTACCCAAACTAAACAAACTAAATTTCAAAAATGTAATATCAAAGTCCATGTGTCTAAAATCATGATAGCTATAAGACAGTTTATTTTTAACAATTAGGGTTATTAATCCTTGGAAATATCTCCTTAGTATAACATTTTTTATACAAAAACTCTGATACAACATCACTAAAGAACAGACATTTATAGCAATTCCTAGACTTCATTCTAATAAGAAAATGCTAACAATTCTACATGCGATGTCTATCATCTATCTCATGATCACTTGTCTTCAAACAATAAATCCCTTGAACAAATGTAGAAGGAGATTTATTAACAAAGTCCCTTGTAACAATGTAAACGAACACAGACAGTCATGAAGTGACTGATGATCTTACACACAGTGGCTAATGTAGCTGAGCCTGAGGAGAGCAAGGACTTGTTCCAGGTGCCCCAATATCCCCATCTGGCCTGGGATATATCTTTGGAAAGTTTCCTACTGTCCCAGTAAATGATCGGGGGAGGGAAGACACTAGAAAGTATGAAAGGGCTGGGAAGGTGGCTCAGTGGTAGAGCGCTTGCCTTGCATGCCTGAGGCCCTGGGTTCGATTCCTCAGCACCACATAAGCAAAAAGGAAAAAACTGGAAGTGGCGCTGTGGCTCAAGTGGTAGACCGCTAGCCTTGAGCTGAAGAGCTGAGGGACAGCGCCCAGGCCCAAGAGTTCAGGCCCCACGACCGGACCCAAAAAAAAAAAAAAAAAAGAAAGTATGAAAAATTAGAGAGAAATAGTATAATATACGTAAGTTATCTAATTATTAGCCAAAGTATGGGGAACCAAATAATATTTGCTTAATGCACTGCTTGACTGACAGACACTTGCATGTTTTCATCATGTAGGCACCATGCAGCAAAGGTAATTACTGCTGATGGCATTTATAGAACTGAAAAACTATTATTTACGGTTGTAAAAACAAGTAAAGAAGTTCAATCCTAAATTAGCATTGAGCTCGAGTCTCTTAACCCCAACTTCTTTTTCCTTGTACCAGGGCCTCACACGTTTGGTTTGCTTGCTCGTGACTGGCACTCTACCACTTGAGCCATACCTCTAGTGTAGCATTTTGCTGAAATTTAGTTGGAAATTGAATCTGCATTTCATCTGGACCTAAGCATCCTCAGGAGCTAGGATTACTGGTGTGAGCCAGGGGTACCAGGTTAACCCCAATATTTTTAAATCCCAATATTTTATAGAGATTCTAGCTGGGCACCAGAGGCTCACACCTGTTTTCCTAGCTACTCAGGAGGCTGAGTATCTGAGATCTGAAGATCACAGTTCAAAGCCAGCCCAGGCAGGAAAGTTCATGAGACTCTTATCTCCAATAAACCATTAGAAAACCAGAAGTGGTGCTGTGGTTTAAGTGGTAGAGTGCTCACCTTAAGTTGAAAAGCACAGGGACAGCGCCCAAGCGCAGAGCTCAAAGCCCCATGACCCACAAAAAAATAGAGATTCTAGTCAGTGGCTGTCTGTAATACCTGAAAAGGGAGAACTTCTGAAGTCTCAGGGTCCCTGGAAGACCCAACATCTGGTCTTTTCAACTGGGCACTACAGCTTCCATTAACTTTCTTGATTGGCATGTTGGTCAACAGATTCATTAGTCTTCACAGACTCAGAATTCTCCACTGACTCCCAGTTTCCATCTTCAGTTATCACTGGAGTCTCAAGGATCATCTTTATCAGAAAGCCCAAGGGAAAAAAGTGATTGAGGTCAGCTTTTTTAGTATACATTATTTGTCTAAATCTTTTGACACTTTCACAGAGTCACAGGCAGGAACATTAGTAAATTAATACAGACAAGATCCCACAGATCTTCCCCCACGTTCTCCTAATAACAGCTTCCATAACTGAAGCATAATTCATTGTGGCAGAATCCACCAATCTTCAGATTTCAACAGATTTCAACTGAAACTCTTTCACTTCAAGAAGTATAGATGAAATTACATAGCATGCCACTTGTTAAGAATTTTTTACACAGCATTTAAGTCCCTCCAGACCAACTTCTATTGTATTAAGACTTTTTTTATTGTTTCTGAATAGTCCATGCTATAAATGTACTTTGGGACTATCACAGAAATAAGATGATTCAGAAACCTTATGTATAGGTGTTTATGGGAACCAAAGCTTTCTCTTGGGCTACTCAGTTTAGTTTTAAATGTTACTGTTAGGCTGGGCATGTGCCTTAGCAGTAGAAAGCTTGCCTAGCATGCATGAAGCCCTGGGTTTGATTCCTCAGTAACATATGAACAGAAACTGGCACTGTGGGTCAAGTGGTAGAGCACTAGACTTGAGCAAAATGCTCAGTGATAGTGCCATGGCACTGAGCTCAATCCACAGTACTGTCTCAAAACAAGGTATTTTTCTATTCTTTTCCCAAGTAAACTATCACTTCATTTTCCTAGTGGCAATGTATGAATAATCAAGTTCCCCTGAATTCTGATCAACCTTGTGTTGTCACTATTTTGATTGAACCATTCAAATAGGTATGTAGTGGTACCTCACTGAGCCTTTTAAATTGCATTCCTCTAATGGCTGGGACAAAGGCATCCTTTTATGTGCTTATTTGCTGAATATATATTCTTCAGTGAAACATTTATTTGTATCTTTTGGTCATTATCCAATCATTGTGTTTTGGTTTTTATCATTATGTACTACAGAGACTTGAGAACACTGTTTATTAGAGATTTAATTCCTCTACTATATGGCTTGCAAATATTTCACGCTAGTTTATAGTTTATCTTTTTCCTTTCTTCCTAGAGTCTTTCCCTGAGCAAGTTTTTCATTGTGAGGAGGTTCATTATCTATTTTCCCTTTTACTGACTATCCTTTAAAATCTTTAGTAATCACTTCCTACTAAAACTCTTCCAGAGATTTAATCTATCCAAAAATATTTCTGTCAGAACAGTTTTTTAGGGTTTTGTTTCCTATTTATGTGGTGGCCCTAGGGAACAAAAGATGTCCCTAATCCTTTTGCTTTTGTTTTTTAGATAGGGTTTCCCAAATTTGTCTAGGCAAGCCTCAGACCATGAATTTCTTACCTCTGCCTCTCAAGTACCTGAGATTACAGGCATACACTACCATGCTTGCTATCTCTGAAACACTAACTTTTTGTTTGGTCTGCTCTTAAACCTTAATCCTCCTATCTCCTTCTCTGGAGTGTCTAGGATTATAAGTATAAAACACTATTCTGGGCCTTTTGCTATTATTAAAAATATTCATCATAAATATACCAAAATTCTGTTAGTATTGGAACATTTGATGTGACAAAAGAGATGACGATTGACTTATATTTTACACTTACTTTTTTTTTTACAGTGCTAGTGATAGAACTTAAGACCCCACACATACCAGGGAAGAGCTCCACCATTTGGCTATATCCATTGAATTCCTACTTTAACATTTTTTTTGCCAGTCCTGGAACTGGAACTCAAGGCCTAGGCACTGTCCTGGAGCTTTGTTTGCTCAAGGCTAGCACTCTAACCCTTGAGAGACAGCCTCACTTCTGGATTTTTCTGTGTATGTAGTATTGAGGAACTGAACAACGGGCTTCATGCATGGTAGGCAAGCACTATTACTAAACCACATTCCCTGCACCTCAGATCAACTTTTAAGCAACAATTCAATTACCCAATCTAATTCCTTCCAGAAGAAGAGAAGGAGAATCAAATACCATGAGAGAATAAATGTATTTCCTCCTCTTTCCTTCACTCTTCTCTTGTGCTCTCTCTCTTTCTCTTTCACCCTCCTTCACCCATACACACAGGTATGTATAAACTATTTTATAGAGAGATGGATTACATGTAGGAAAGAGCCAATATATGACAACAAATGTTTCAAACAGATTTAAAAAACTTATTAACAACTAAGGCAGAAAGACCAGCACACTACTATAATTAAGATACATACCAAAAATGCTAACAGAAAGGAAAACACCCATTTGAATCAGGAGACATGATTCATACACAAAGAACCAAACACAAGTCTAGAGCTTGGAGTGTCAAATCTAGCCTAGAGATGTTTTTAATTTATCTATATAGTGCCTAAACTTTTAAATGAGTTCCATGTTTAAAAACCAGTCTTCATACAAAAGTGCAAGTGTCCAATTTCCCTTGAAAACTGAAAGATCTAGCAACAAAGGCTATATAGTGACTGGTTAATAACTACTTCATGCCAAATAGCTACTGGTCCTTTTAGGCAATGCTCCTGCACCTCAAAATTGGCACTCGAATTCAATTCACTCATTTATGTTAACTGATTAGCCCTATAGTCATCTGCAAATACCTGCCATGAGACATACATCAGACTGTGACAGGTGAAAATGCCAGAGAGAGTGTTCAAAGGTATAAAAACAATCCATAAGAAAGCTCAAAGGTATACATGATACCAGTTGCCTGGAGCCATTAAAATACCAGAGAGAAAAAGAATCACGAGGCATGAAATCAGAAGGCAACTTTAAGATACCTTGGAGCTAAGCTGTAGGTGTGTGTGTGTGTGTGTGTGTGTGTGTGTGTGTGTGTGTGTGTGTGTGTGTGTGTTTGTGTGTGTGTGTGTGTGTTGTATACTATGTGTAATGCATGCACTATATGTAATACAAAATATATCATTGTAGAAATGTAATTCATTTAACTTCATATGATATTAAGACATACTCTGAAATAGGAAACAATGGAAATCTCTATACTTTGGTCATCACCATCTAAATTTGAATCTACATGATTAAAAATCATTTAGAGGGGCTGGCCAGGTGGCTCAGTGGTACAGTACTTGCCTTGCATGCATGAGGCCCTGGGTTCAATTCCTCAGTACCACGTAAGCAGAAAAAGCCCGAAGTGGCACTGTGGTTCAAGTGGTAGAGTGCTAGCCCTAAGCTGAAGACTTGAGGGACAGCACCCAAGACCAGAGTTCAGGCCCCAGGACCAACCAAAAAAGAAAATAAAAGATCATCTAGAATGTGTTAGGATGGAAGACAAAGAGTTTATATTGTTTATACTGTTAATATTATTAGTAGAAGGAATGTAGATACTCTACTCTCAATAAATTCATCATCTCTCAGCAAACATAAATAAATAACAGGTAGGTGAAAGTGCAATTGCATTATTTAATGGTTTCCTAAGTTTTCTGGGTATTTTATGATGAATTGGAAAAGAGAAATATGCCAGTAAATTAAGAAAAAATAAGCCAAAAGGATTCATATTTTTAAGGAACCAAAATGCATATGCTTTGTGTCTCTCACTCCTACCATCAGGCTGCCTTTTCCCTCCTTTACCCTTCTCAGCAATCAAGGCTTACCAGCAACTTGCTCCTGCCAACCTCAACTTGGGGAGTACCATGCACCCAGCCAGCACATAGCCACTCCTGATGCCTACAAAGTGTGCTCCCAATGCCTGGGAAATACTTCCCCCTGTGGGGTGGGTCTGGCCAGGTATACTTCTGGGTCCGGGTTTTTCTTTGGTCTGAAGTGGCTGGGCTCTGGTTCATTGAGTTTGGGCACCAACTGGGTGGTTTAAAGTTTGGCTGACCATAGTCACTGGAGTGATGTCAGCTGGGAAAAGGAGACTGGGGGTGTCCATCTGCATTTGTGTTTTTGAAGATCTGACCCTCCAACAGGTACTGAGCGCTAAGTAGCCTCCCAACTATCCCGAGGTCAGGGATTACCCAAGCCACTGATTGGCAAGGCCCAAATGGGCAGAACAGGGCTGTCCAGGCCAGTAGCAAAGTGTTTGCAAGGACGTTTAGTTATATGAATTGGGCAGGAGAAGGTGAGGGAGGACTAACTAGCAAATGCAAAGGCCTTAACAAATTTTAATAATCCAAGAAAAGAAAAACAAAAAAATGCTGCAAAAAAACGGGTCAAGGGGATTGTAATGTGGCTTAGTGATAGAGGCTTGCCTGGCATGCATGAAGCCCTGGGTTCAATCCCTCAGTACCACATACACAGAAAAGGCCAGAAGTGATGCTGTGGCTCAAATTGTAGAGCACTAATCTTGAGCAAAAGAAGCACAACGTCAGTGCCCAGATGCTGAGTTTAAGCCCTAGGACTGGCACAAAAAAATGAGGGGGAGGAGGTTTGCAAAAAGGAGGTCTGGGACTTGAACACCTGGCTCGTCGAGCTTATGAGATGGGATAAAGTTGTTTCTCTCTCTCTCTCTCTCTCTCTCTCTCTCTCTCTCTCTCTCTCTCTCTCTCTCTCTCTCTCTCTCTCTCTCTCTCTCTCTCTCTCTCTCTCTCTCTCTCTCTGTGTGTGTGTGTGTGTGTGTGTGGTTAATTGGAGATGAATCTCAGATTTTCTGGCCCCCAAAACATTAGACTCCTGAGTAGCTAGGATTACAGGCATTAGCCACCTATGCCCAGCTCAGGATAGTTTTAACTCTTAATATGGAACTTAATGGGAAAAGACAGTAGGTTTCTAAGCAGACTAGTAAGATGCTTTGATTTGTGGTTTTTAAGATGAGTCCCCCTTCCCTCATTAAAAAAGATGCATCTCATTATTTATCCTTCAGTAGTGTAAATGTGTGAAGTCTGGAGTTGTGGAGCTAGAAAGGTATAAGTTTATAAATATAAGGAAAATGGAACTTTTCAGAGGTAAAGAGATTGGATTTTTTTTTTTGGCAGTCTTGAGGCTTGAACTCTGGGGCTGGGCACTGTCCCTGAGCAATTCAGCTCAAGGCTAGCACTCTACCATTTGAGCTACAGCGCCACTTGCGGTTTTCTGGTGGTTTATTGGAGATAAGAGTTTTACAGGTTTTCCTGCCAGGGCTGGCTTTGAACCCTGATTCTTGGATCTCAGCTTCTTGAGTAGCTAGGATTACAGGCATGAGCCACCGGCACCTGGAGAGAATTGGATTATGTAAAAATCCAAACATGTGGCTGGGTATCAAACACAGTGGTTAGATGTCTAGCCTAGCATGTGCTAGGAGAGAAAGGAAGCAGAGAGAAAGAAGAAAAGAAGAACAAGAATAAGGGAGACAGGAGAGAAAAAAAGAGAATCTATGTTTTCTACTGCTTCAGTGGTTTCAGTAGAGCCATCATTCTAAATAAACCTTCCCCAGATAAGTCTCCGATTTGTCTGCCTGGGCTGGCTTCAAATCTGGATCCTCAGATCTCAACTTCCTTAGGTAGTTATAATCGTAGGCTTGAGCCACTCTAGCTCTGGCCTCTTAACCTTCTGTTTTATCTAGTAGCTGCTAATTTCCTCTTACCTCATTTCTGGGGCTTGAACCCAAGGCCTGGGCATTGCTCTTGAGCTTTTTTGTTCTAACCTAGGGCCTAGCCACTTGAACCACAGCTCCACTTCCAGATTTTTTTTGGTGTTTCACTGAAGATGAGTGTCACAGGTGAAAATCTATTTAAAGAGAACAGTAAAAACAATGTAGTTAAACAATTGTGTCAGAACAGGAGCTCAAAGGATCATACTTTGAAGAAAAGGTGCTGGATTCATGGACACAGACTATGACTTTCACCGTCCTTAGATTTAACATAGTAGTAGATACACAGAGACACTAAATAAATGCTGCTTGATACCAGTTCCATTTTGTGTTGCTTATATTAAACCTAACTCACTTTGTGAATGTCAGTTTGGAAGGAAACTATCTTGCAGAAAAGCTTATAGGCAAATCTCCAACATCAGGCTAGGTTCTCAAACAGAACTTGAGGCACTTCACAAGCTGGGCCATTTAGAGATGAGGCAGAAGATCTTGCTGGAATACCAACCTGGCCCATGTCCATCTCAAGCAAAGCATCTGGTTCCCATCTGTTTCCTAAGCTAAACCTGCACAGAGATACTCTTTGAAGAAAATCTCTTTACAATTGAACTATAGACTCATGTTATTTGCCAATTATCATGTAAGAAACAATGGCCTCATCCTGAAAAATACTGGCAAGGATCACCTTAAGTAGATGACCAAAGATACATCCAGGCAATGAGACACCAGAAATTGATATGACATAACTGAGCTTTCTCATTCAGTTATAAAATTGGGCACAAACAAACAAGGAAACCAATATATGCCTAGCTGGGTTCCAGTGGCTCACCCATGGAATTCTAGCCAATAAGGAGGCTCAGATCTGAGGATGTTGGTCCAAAGCCAGCCCAGAGAGAAAAGTCTGTGACATTCATATCTCCAGTGAACACCAGAAAACTAGAAGTGGGTGCTGTAGCTCCAAGTGGTAGAGTGATAGCCTATAACTAGCTCCAAGAGAGCACCCAGGCCCCGAGTTCAAATCCCAGGACCAGCCAAAGTAAAAAAACACCCACCCAAGTCACACTGGGAGGCTTCCCACAGGATCAGTAGCTGCCCTTTTCAAAAGTGTCAAGCTCATACTAAAGAAAAGACAGTGGAAATGTCACAGACTGGAGGAGGCAGAGGAGGTCTGACAGATCAAGGGAAAGCAGGATCCTGGATGGATCCTGAGTGGGAGTGCCAGTTCTGAGGCTTGAACTCAAGACCTGGACACTGTCTCTTAGCTGTTTTGCTCAAGGCTGGCACTCTACCACTTGAGCCACCACTTTACTTCAGGCTTTTTGATGGTTTGTTGGAGAGAAGAGGCTCACAGACTTTCCTGCCCAAGCTAGCTTTGAAACTTAATCCTAAAATCTCAGCCTGCTGATGAGTTAGGATTACAAGTGCCAGCTATATTTTCTGTTTTATCTTGCAATAAAAATAAAAAGATTGGGGGGGAGGGGGGAGGCTGGGAAGGGATGTGAAGGGTAAACAAAGGAGGAGGCTGCAATGCTTGGTAAGAAATGTATGCATTATCCTGCCCACGTAATTGTAACTCCTCTGTACAGTATGTTCACAAATAAAATTAAATTAAATTAAAAAAAATAAAATAAAAAGATTGTTTTCAAAATACATACTTGGGAGGGAACAAGGGAGAGGCTCTGCTAGTACTGTTGACTCTAGCCGTTTTTGTCTTATGCTACAGCTGCAGGGCAGGCCACATGGGCAGGGTGTGGTTCAGGCACAGGCTCAGCCTGCCTAGAACAAGGAGGTAAAAATGAGGTGTACATAGTTCTGACAATAGCTAGTGGTCTTGTTTGGCCTTCTAGTGTAGAGAGCAGAAGGAAATAAAATGAGGAAATAATAGTTGAGGGCACAGTATGTAATCTCATTATGCCATGACAAGATATTTGTTCTTAACCTGTCAAGCAAAAGAGAAAAGGTATATGTTTCTCATCAAGGATAGATACCACCTCAGTGGTCACTTCTCAGTCCTCTTTGCAAACAAATCCCAGTTTTGTCTCATCATCCATTCTGTTGGTTTCTGTGTTTACATGGGATGTCTGGTGCTGCAACAGCCAACTTGGGATGATGAGCTTTAGCCTGTGGAGAATATACCCAGTATGGTCAATTCAAAAGATGGTAGGAATATAAATATAAGAAGACAGACTAGGTGCCAGTGGCTCAGGCCTGTAATCCTATCTACTCAGGAAGCTGAGATCTGAGGATCATGGTTCAAAGCCAGCCCAGGCAGGAAAACCTGCGAAACTCTTATCTCCAATAAACCACCAGAAAATCAGAAGTGGCCCTGTGGCTAAAGTGGTAGAGTGCTAGCCTTGAGCTGAGTTGCTCAGGGACAAAGCCCAGGCCCAGAGTTCAAGCCCCATGGCTCACAAAACAAAAGACAAAAAAAGAAGACAGTACTGAGCCACTGAATTAATGAATTCTACCGTCTCCCTTGTGCTATGGTTATTATTTTTTTCTTTTTTTTTCCAGGGCTGAGGACTGAACCCAGGGCCTTGCACACGTGCCAGGCGTGCGCCCTTCCCCTGGATAACCCCCCAGCCCCACTGTGGTTATTATTATGTGAAATAATAAATCTTCCTCTCACTGAAATGAGTTAGGCCTTCTATAATTACACCTAAAAGCAACCAAAATTATGCTTGAGTCCTAAGGGAAAATAAAAGGCATCTAGAAGTAATACAAGAAAAAAAATATAGGTGAAAAATAAAAATAAAGGCTAAAATGCATTAGGTGCATAGGGCTCTGAAAAATCTCCCAGGCCTGAAGAAACTCACCTGGAGTTTCAGAAGCCAGCTCCAATTTACATTTAACCATCTAAGTCTAGTTGCTATCAAGTTCTTATAGGCAGTGATCCCTGAGAAGAGGAAGAAAAATGAAAGGGAAATAAAATTAAACAACTGCCAGTGGAGAAACCAGCTTTACATGATCAATTTCCTTCCAGGGAATCTCTATTTGTCTGAAGAGAATTTCTTCATCAGATCCCTGGCCCCAAGTCAGAGACAGGTATATGAGGAGGAGACAGGACAGGGCAGCCTAAGATGGACAGTGACTCATCTGGAATGGAAGAAAGAGCTAGCATGTGGCAGAGACTGAGCCCAAAGCTAAGCCTGACTCGATCCAGAACCTTCCCAATGCACTGTCATGCCAGAAATGAAAGCCAAGCTGCAAAGCCACCAAGAGCTGCTTCTAAGCCATTCTGAAAAGTGCCCACATTCACCCAGGCGTCTCACCAGAGACCCCAGGTATAGTCCAGCAGAGCACTTGAAAGCAGAAACCCAAGAAGCAAAGCAGGTGGCCTGCATCCAAATTCAAGAAATGTAACTCACTCAATTGTCACTGTGGCCAGGCCTGAGATTTCCAGTCAGTCCCCTACACTCTAGCCTGAGGACAGGACCTATTAGGATGAGACCATATAATAAGACACGGATGAAGGCCCTGTCTGACTGCCACTGCCATTAAGAACAGCATTATAGATGGGTGCCCATGGCGCATGCCTGTAATCCTAATCAGGATGCTGAGATCTGAGGACCATGCTTTGAAGCCATCCTAGGCAGAAAAGTCAATGAGGTTCCTTATCTCCAATAAAGCAACAAAAAAAGCCAGAAGTGGAGCTATGACTCAAGTAGCAGAGTGCTAACCTTGAGCAAAAAGCTGAGGGACAACTTCTAGGATGGTGGTGTGGGGAAAGACTAATACCACAAGCCCCTTTAGGACAGGTGCTCTCACTTATGCCCATTTCCTTCAGAGCATTGCATAGCCCTCACCTTACTGACTTGCCTCTCCCTGTTTTAACACAGGATATTCACTTGGCCAGTCTATCTTGCAGCATCCCTAGCAAAGCAGCTTTTTCTCTGGGGTTTAACCAAGGAGCCAATACTGTCTGTGATTGGTTAACTGTGCACAGTCCAGAATCAATGATACCTGGGGTCCATCTGGCTTGGCCATCTACTGTTGTAGCTTACAGCATATTGTTCAACACTTCTGTTTTCTTATAATAGTTCTTGCTCATGGGTCCTAACGGTCACAATAGAATAACTAATAGGGTTACTTGTGTACACACACACACACACACCACTGCAACAGTACTACAAGGGAAACAAGGCAACTCAACAGGGAGCTTCAGGATTCAAACATCTACCACATCCTAAGTATTTCCTGTTCCTTCTTAAGTAATTATTAATATTATTCCTATTTTGGTGCAAGTACTGGAGAGTGAACTCAGAGCTGGGACACTGAGCCCCACTCAACTGGGGACTGAACTATCCCTAAGCTTTTTTGTTTTTGTTTTTTGTTTTGGGTCTGGTCATGGGGCCTGAACTCTGGGCCTGTGCACTGTCCCTTAGCTCTTCAGATCAAGGCTAGCACTCTACCACTTGAGCCACAGCACCACTTCTGGCTTTTTTTTTTATTACTTATGTGGTGCTGAGGAATGGAACTAGGGCCTCATGCATGCAAGACAAGCGCTCTACCACTGAGCCACCTTCCTAGCCCTTCCTTAAGCTTTTTCTGCTCGAGGCTAGTGCTATACCATTTGAGCCATACCTCCAGTTCTGGCTTTTTGCAGGTTAATTGGAGATAAAGAGCCTCACAGACTTTTCTTTCCAGGTTGGCTTCAAACCAGGACCCTCAGATCTCAGACTCTTGAATTGCTAGGATTACAGTGGTGAGCCACCCGCACCTGGGTACAATCTGTTTTTTTAATGTTTTTTTGAATGTTTTTTATATCTATTAGATATGGAGATTAGGAATCTCTGCTGCTCTCTTTTTTTCTTAGCTGTATTTTCTTTTTCTTAGCCCCTTCCTTAAATGATTCTTTATTTTTTATTTATTTATTTATTTTTATTTATTTATTTTTTGGTCAGGGGTCCTGAACTCTGAGCTTGGGCACTATCCCGCAGCTCTTCAGCTCAAGGCAAGTGCTCTACTGCTTGAGTCACAGTGCCACTTCTGGGTTTCTAGTGGTTTATTGGAGATGAGAGCATCATGGACTTTCCTTCCTGGGCTGGCTTTGAACCATGATCCTCAGATCTCAGCCTCCTGAGTAGCTAGGATTACAGGTATGAGCCACTGGCGCCCAGCCCTTAAACAATTGATTCCCTATCTGGTAAGAGGAACAATGATTTCACCTCCTAATGAGTAGGTTGTCACAGATAGCAGTCTGTGAGCATGAGACCTGTCATATAATAACTACTTACTGAAACAGGCATGACCTGTAAGGGCAGAAAGAAAAGGAGCTAATGAAGGGGACTCCAGGAGGACAAGGCAGCTCTTCTCTGATAACACTAAGAGCTCCCAGAGGTCAGGGATAGTATCCTCAGATCTATGACCCCACATGGACAATAGGCTGATTCTCTACATATCTGATGTCACAGCAATCTTAGTACCAAGAGTGGCTCCTTTGTGCCAGGACAGGAAGGAAGGAAGAGGACAGGGGGGCCCATAGACAGGCAGCTCCTGAAACAGATCACCAGGTGACAAAATGAAGACAAGAGTATAATCAGGAGACCATCACATCCTCTGCAAGCTTCTCCACCAGAGGCCAGCAGCAGAGGAAGACAGCCCACTGTGGGTGAACATGAGCACCACACTGGGAAGGCCCAGAATGGTGAACCAAAGAAATATAGGAAGGGGAGAGCTTTGGAGATGTATATCAGCTCTGACTTTTACCAATCTTGAGATTGCTCCTCATGGTCCTCAATTTCCTTATCTGTACAAGGTGGAAAATTATCATCTTGATCAAATACAAGGACAGGGGAGCCCTTGTTCCAAAGAGAGACATAAATGATAGTCATGTTATGGAGATTTTTTTTCTGAAGGTAAAAACTAACCTCCTAGCCAGATACTAGTGGCTAATACCTGAAATCCTAGCTACTCAGGAGGCTAAGATCTGAGGATCATGGTTTTCAGCCAGCTCAGAAAGAAAGGTAAGTCTTTGAGACACATAGCTCCAAATAACCACCAAAAAGCCAGATGTGGAGCTGGGACTCAAGTGGTAGAACACCAGCCTTGAGGAAAAACAAACAAAAAACAAACAAACAAAATCTCCTGGCCTTGCATTTAAGACCTAGCCCTGCATTCAAGCCCTAGGATCCGCAAGAAGGAAAAAAGGAGGAAAAAAAAAAACTCTCCTCAAACAAGAATACAAGCTAAGAGGTTTTCAGCTGAATGCAACTAAAATAAAAATGGGAGAGCCCGTTGTTTCCTGAGGATGACTATTTATGAGGCCAATTTCATTTTCAAGTGCTAATGAGTCCCCAAAGCAGACCCATGTACAGCCTGGAGTCCAGAAGAGTGGGAAGACACCCAACCCAAACTTTGTGGAAGCTCCAAGGACACTTGTGGCGCTCAATCAGAGTGTAATGATCAGAGCAATAATCTAAATAATGAACAAGATAAAGTGTGGTGGAGGGGAGGAGAGAGAAGATACAGGTGGAAAGGAATAGTACTTAAGTTTTTTGTATTTCCTCAAGACAAACTTCTGTCTGGAATAGATTAATTCCATCTATATATTAATGTGGATTACTAATTAATGAGTTAAAAATGCTTTCAACACAAGAAGTGCTAAGAAAATGCTTAAAAATAATGAGTCTCTGGGTATGTCTCCAAAAGAAATATGCTAGCTTCTGTAATTTTCTCTCTCTCTTGTAACATTTAAAATGTTATGGTTTGCCAGGCATTGGTGGCTCCTGCCTGTAATCCCAGCTACTCAGGAGGCTGAGATCTGAGAACCGAGGTTCAAAGCCATCCCAGGAAGGAAAGTCCGTGTGACTACTATCTCCAATAAACCACTAGAAAACCAGAAGTGGCACTGTGGCTCAAGCAGTAGATTTCTCGCCTTGAGCTGAAGAGCACAAGGACAGTGTCCCAGCCCAGAGTTCAAGCCCCACAACCAACCAAAAAAAAATATTATGGTTTGAAGGAAATGGAAGGGAATCATGGAAATTCATTTAAAGCACAAAATCAGGAAATTGGAAAGCCTGGTCAGGTAACTAACTTCCTTGAAGTCCTATGAACACTATCAATGCACATTCCCCAGTGCGCTGAGAGCGCTGTTGCACACATCTGAGCTGCAGTTCATTCTTGGGATACTTGAGCACAGATGATGTCTTGAGTGTCTTCATAGCCCTGCCACACAACACTTTACCAGGTGCACAGCAAACAGTCAATAATATGTTACATCACCAGGTCTTCTCAAAAGAGATGGGCATGCCTAACTATGCAGGAAGCTGAGATCTAAGGATAGAAGTTCAAATCCAACACAAACAGAAACATCAAAGAGACCCTTACCTCTAATTCATCAGCAAAACCCTAAATTGGAGGTATGGCTTAAGTGGTAGAGTACCAGCCTTGAATGAAAAAGCTAAAGGACAGCACCCAGGCATTGAGTTTAAGCTCTAGTACTGACACAGAAAGAGATAGATTGGGAGGTGGGGGGGGGGGAGTAAAGTTTAAAAAAGGAAGAAAAAGATTTTTGGCATTGGAGAACTATGAAGGCCCACGGACTAGGTGATCAAGGTCAAATTGACAGTGAAAATACATCAACTTTGTGCTAAGAATGGCATTTACTTCTCTGGTTTTCTCCTCCCAAATCCATGAACTTCAATCTAAAATCAAAAACACATGAGATGAATCCCAACAGATTCTAAAGCATGTCTGACTAGGGCTCCTCAAAACCATCCAAGCTGCCCCCAAACAAGGGCAGTGTCAGAAGCTGTCACAGCCAAGAGGAGCCCAAGAAGCCATAGCAACTCAATGTGAAGAGGTTTCCTGGAAGGATTTTACAGAAGTAGAAACAAGCCTGAGAAGACCCAGAGCCCAGCTAAAGTCTCACAGACACAGTAGGAACCCCAACCTTCCCTCATATCCACTTGGTGAAAAGATTCTCACTGACAAGCTGATGATGCTTTCTTTACATGTACAGTGACAAGACCTTTGTAAATTTGTCACTGAAATGCAATGCTCAGAAGTGGTGCTGTGGCTCAAGAGGTAGAGCGCTGACCTTAAGTTGAAGAGCACAGGGACAGCGCTCAGGCAAAGAGTTTAAGCCTCACGACCACCACCAAAACAACAAAAAAACAACTAATAATCCTAAAATGCAATTCTCCTTCTCTGGAAACCCCAACTTCTCTTGAACACAAGTCCTGTATAATTTGGCACTGAAGCACCTCATGGACCTCAGAGCATCATGTAGCGAGAGTCAAAACTGAGGCCCAAAGTGGGAGCCAGTGTTTTCCCAATTTCTAGTTTAGGATCTGGTGCTCTACTTGGGCTGATGCTTCAACACTGGCCAGATCCAAAACTCTCCCTTCTATCCTGCACACACCAAGAACCAGTTTAGGACTCTGGGATAAATTCAAAGACCAGCTTCTGGTCTTTGCTAGCATTGTGGCTGGTGTGGTGCAAGGACATATGTGTGGAAAGTGGTTTGGTATTTAGCTACATGTCCTTTTGCCATGGGACACTATGCCAGAGCCACACAGAAAGTCCATCCCTGGCAGGGTAAGGATCCAGACATAAACACACAGCTTTCAAGGGGCTAGGAAGGTGGCTCAGTAATAGAGTGCTTGCCTCACATGCATGAGAACTTGGGTTCAATTCCTCAGCACCACATGAACAGAAAAAGCTGGAAGCAGCAAGTGGTAGAGTGCTGGCCTTGAGCTGAAGAGCTAAGGGATAGCACCCAGGTCCAGGGTTCAAATACCAAGACTGGAAAAAAAACACAAAAACAAACAACCACCACCACAACAAACAAAAACAGCTTCCAACTAGGGTGTGTGGAAAAGGCAAAGTTCTGCAGGCTGGCGAGGTGGCTGCATTTCCTTCCCCTGTGTGGGCCCCATCCATCAGCCTCCCTGAGGGATCTCAGCTACTTGTAGGGCACATTTTCTAAATGTGAACCTGTTTTTCTTATGAGAATCAAAGTGCTCCAACTAACTGCAAGATCATAAATACTCAAAAGTGACTGTTAATAGCAGTGGCAGTTTGCAAAATACCAAATGGCAGCAAGAAGTGGATATCATAACTTACCTTCTTTGCTTTCCCATGTTCACAGAGGTGTTATGCAGGGTGTTTTTTTTTTTCCTGGTGGTTCTCTTTTTTGTTTTGTTTTTTAAGTGATGAGATCTTCTTTCAAGTAGGTTCACAGGGGCTCCCTGGGACTTCAGGCAGTACCTTGAAAATTACTTAACAGATACTAAAAAGAAAACCAAAGAAGCCTACAATTCCAAGCCTAAAAGCTAATTTTAAAAATATGCCTAATATCCCAATGCTAGTGGCTCATACCTGTAATCCTAGCTACTCAGGAGGCTAAGATCATTAAATTATGGTTCATGGCCAATGCAGGCAGGAAAATCTATGAGACTCTTATCTCTAATTAACTAGAAAGAAATGTAGGAAGTAGAGGTAAAGCTTTCGTGGTATAGCACCAGCCCTGCATGAAAGAAGCTAAGTTTACCATTCTTTTACACATGAAAAAAATCAGGTCCCAAAAGGTCATTTGTCCAGGCCACTCAGCTACAGGACAAATTGGGAGATGTGAACAGAAGGTATCTAACTTTAGAACTCAGGGCTTGGCTCTCACCCTGCTACATTCCCAGTCAAAGCAGACCAGAGAAGGATGGAGGACCTCAGCAAAAACCATCCCTGTGGCCATGTATTGTGGTACTCAGGAAACAGAGGCAAGAAGAACACTAAGAGTATGAGGTAAACATGGGCTACATGGACAGATCCTGTCTTAGAAAAACAATCCTTGTGCACAGGAGCAGCCTAGGGACTATGTGAGTATCACATTATGGGAACCTGTCATTATTAGCTCAATGAACAAAAGGATAAACTTTTAGAAAATAGCCAAGATCCCTATATGAAATGGTGGACATAGAGGCCTAGTTTTGCCACCCACTGTCTTTTTGGCCTTTGTTCCTTTATCACTTAAATGGTGCAAATACCACCTTCTCATTGTTAAGACAATTTTGGTGAGCTCACATATGTGAAAAGTTCTTTGAAAAACACAAAGTGCTGTATAAATTGTGTTATTAATGAAAATCTCTAAAAATTGAGTCAAGTTGCTAAAATTCATTCTCTCAGATCCCTTTTCCAGAGGCAGAAAGTGAGGGGAAAAGAGATGAAAATAACTTGCCTAAAGTTCCAACATTGAGAAGGAATGTCACATACATGGCAGGAGGTCTGGAGTGTCATTTGTTCTTCCTGCCCTCCAGTCCATCCTGTTTACCAATGCACACACACATGCAAATACACACACACACACACACACACTCCCCTCTTTAGCAAACAAAGGTGCTGGGCAAGTAATTGCTAGGCCTCAGAAGGAGGACACTAGCACTTCTAGTGTCACTGCTGTGACCTTTGACCAAGAGGAGAACTTTCAGCACTAGAACAGAGCTTCTCCCATACAGATAACATTGGGGAGAGCAGAGGGTCAGCAGCCCAGTACTACTGCCAACAGTAAGGAAATAACTCCAAGTTCCTCGTACTTGCAGAATCCTACACACTAGACCATTTTCCTCGGTCCTCATCTCCTCTATTTTCTGACATTCAGTAACATTGTAGAAGGATAAGTTACAGAATCCTACAATCAGGGTTCATAGGAACTCAGATCCTAAGGATTGCCTACTCTAACTCCTCCCATCTGGCATTCCAATTTCCTCCAGTTTCAACTTTGAATTCTTCCAAGGATGGGGAGCTCACTACTTCAGGACCAGCTGACACTCCCCCACACTTACCGAGATTCCATGATAGAGCAAGCACACAATGTAGCAGGGATGAGGCACATGAACCTTCCTCAGGACTAGCCACAGGGTAGAGGGGCCCAGTACAAAGTGACAACACAACACCTTTTGTTCAAATATTAATACTTTCCAGATAGCAACAGGAGAAGGTTAAACTAAGAATAAGCCTTTTTCTGCGTCAGCCCTAGAAATTGAACTCAGGGCCTGGCACTGCCCTGGAACTTATTTTGCTCTAGGCTAGCACCACTTCTAGTGTTTTGTTGTTGTTGGTTGTGGGGCTTGAACTCTGGGCCTGGGCACTATCCCTCAGCTCTTCCGCTCAAGGCAAGCACTCTACCATTTAAGCTACTGTGCCACTTCTGGTTTTCCAGTGGCTTACTGGAGATAGGAGTCTCATGGCCTCTCCTGTCCAGGCTCACTTTGAACCTTGATCCTCAGATGCAGCCTCCTGAGTAGGTAGGATTACAAGTGTGAGCCACCAGCACTTGGCCACTTCCAGCTTTTCCTTGGCTAACTGGAAATAAATGTCTCATGGACTTTCCTGCCTGGGCTGGCTTCAAAACAATGATCTTCAGATCTCAGTCTCCTCAACAGCTAAGATTACAGGCATGAGAGACTAGCGCCCACCCTAATTACAAGCCTCTGTGCCTCTGCATTGCTTCTGATATTAAATTCAGTGGGCCTGAATTCATCTATTGGCTAATACTACTAGTCATTTACTTAGTTGAGGTAATGATATCAATTTCTGGGGCATAAATAAGTTAACTATTTAGGAATCTTAGAATTCAGAGTAAACACCATTTTTGTGCCTCAAATACTACAAGTTGCATTTTAAGATGTGCAATGAGGGGATGGGAAGGTGGCTCAGTGGTAGAGTGCTGGTTTTGCATGCATAAGGCCCTGGGTTTGATCCTCAGCACCACATAAGAGAAAAAGCCAAAAGGGGCACTGTGGCTCAAATGGCAGAGCACTAGCCTTGAGATGAAGATCTGAGGGATAAGGAGATGTGAGGGGAGGGATGGGAGGGGAAAAACAAAGGAGGAGGCAACAATACTTGATAAGAAATGTACTTATTACCTTGCTCATGTAATTCTAACCCCTCTGTACGGTATTTTCACAATAAAAAATTATTAAAAAAAAAAAAAAAAAAGCAGAGGGATAGTGCCCAGGCCCAGAATTCAGGTTCCATGACCAAAAAAAAAAAAAAAAAAAGTGCACTGAAATGCATGCTAAAGTTACACACTTAGGTACAGAAAGAGTTTGAGGAGTAAGTAATCTGTACATCACCTCATTCAAAGCTGCAGACTGCTCTTCAGCTGCTGGCTCCTGACACCTCTGCAGACCATGAAGGCACCAGGCAAGAAGAATCACAGCCATCACTGAGGCTGGAGCCAGTTTTGTGGGATCCAGTGTTGAGTTGCTGGAAGGCAGGGAGAGGCTCCTTAAAAAATATGAAATTAAGGCACTGTCAGAATACATCAGTAGCCGGGCGCTGGTGGCTCACGCCTGTAATCCTAGCTACTCAGGAGGCTGAGATCTGAGGATCGCGGTTCAAAGCCAGCCCGGGCAGGAGAGACCGTGAGACTCCTATCTCCAATAAAACCACCAGAAAACCGGAAGTGGCGCTGTAGCTCAAGTGGTAGAGCGCTCGCCTTGAGCTGAAGAGCTAAGGGACAGCGCCCAGGCCCAGAGTTCAGGCCCCACGACCGACAAAAAAAAAAAAAGAATACATCAGTAAGTGATGACATGTCACCCCATCTGGACTGTCCCATTGCAAGATCCCCAGCACCACCGAAGAGGAGGATCCACCAATATATCAGATGGCCAACTGTTAAGAGATTCTCAGAGTGGAAGGAAGGGGGCTCAGGCCTATGGTGAATATGACACTGGCCACCACCCAAACTCAGTGTGTTAAAAGTTATGGATTAGATTGAATTGGTAAAGAAAGTAGAGCTAGATTGGTACTGGTGACTCACACCTGTCATCCAAGCTAGTCAGGAGGCTGAAGGCTGACAATCATGATTTAAAGGCAGTTTCTTCAGAAAAGTCCATGAGCCTCTTATCTCCAATGAAACAGAAAAAAAGCTGGAAGTGCAGGTGTGGCTCAAGTGGGAGAACATCAGCCTTGAGAAAAAAAGCTTGGTTGACAAAGTGATGCCTGGAGTTCTAGTCTCAACTCCTGAAGGGGAAAAAAAGGAAGGAAGGAAATGGGAAGGGGAGAGGGGGCAAGGGGATGAGGGAAGAGGAGGGAAAGAAGGAAGGAAGGAAGGAAGGGAGGAAGGGAGGAAGGGAGGAAGGGAGGAAGGGAGGAAGGGAGGAAGGGAGGAAGGGAAGAAGGGAGGAAGGGAGGAAGGGAGGAAGGGAGGAAGGGAAGAAGGGAGGGAGTGAGGGAAGAGGAATCCAGGACACAAGAACTATCCTGGGATATGGAAGGGGCTAGTGTGGATATGAGACATTGAAGAGTTAAAAGTGGCTTCGTTTAGAAGCAGTAACCCTTCTGCTGCTCATATTAACCTTGGGCCCACCTGAATTTCAGAAACCGTCTTGTTTGTGCTGAAACTGCTAAACCATAGATTACTTGAACAAAGCTACTTTGAAGTCAGGCCCCACTTTGTACTATAGCTGGCCTTGGGTCCCCACAAACTTCAGGAGATGACCAAGCTGGCCCAAGATAAACAGACCCTGTGAACAAACCCAGACCACCAATTATCCCAGCTACAGCTTATCAGAACCCAACTAGCCAGGAAACTCCCTGCTAAGCTTTAACTGCTCTGGAATGCCCTTTAAGACCCAGCCAGTTTGATAACTCCCTACAACCCCTTATTGCCTTGGAATGCCCTGCTGACACCTCTTGTTGCCTTAAATTTGTCAGTCTGTGATTTCTTTTTTTTCTTCTCCTTTTATCCCTTTGTAGTTTTTGCCTTTATAAACACTGTGAAATTTCAGCTCGGGGCTTCCTCCTAAGTTCTGCTGAGTCAGTGTGTGGGACAAAGCCGGAGCTGCAGCCCACCTGAATAAAGCCTTGCTTTTGAAGTGATCTTCTTGGTGGGGGTCCTGCAACAGGCGTACAACCACATGAGTTTGAGTTCCAGCCAAGCCTGGGTGGGAGAAGCTACTCTGCCTGCAACCTTTTTCTCACCAATGCCCCAAGCACTATTGCTTCTCCATATATTTGCTTATACTTGCTTTCTCTAGTTCTGAAGACAGAAATCAAACCCAACTCAGCTTAGCACCTGCTAGCTAGGAGCTTCAATTGTATTCTCCCCAATGTATCCTGGGGAGTATTTCCATCAGGTCTTGCCATTCTGGTCCACTGTAACAGCCCAGCCTTGATGCCTAGCCCTGAGGGCAGAGATGGGGGAACACCCTGACATCTTGATTGTCCTTTTCAGAAACATGGCAGGCACTTGACCAGTCACAGATTGATGAGTGACTGCTACACAATGCCAGAGGTGAAGAAGGGCTGGGGTACAAAGACTGACTGGAGTAGCATTCTGAAAAAGCCATAATCTCTGGGAAGTAGAAGTGTGGCTCCAGTAGGAGAGAACTAGTAATGTGCAAAAAGCTAAGTGGGAAGCCCTGAGTTCAAGCCCCAGTACCAGCACCAATCAATCAATGAGAAAAGAGCTACAATGTGCTCTCAGTGCCATTGGTGATGTGCAGGATAACCCAGCACCAGGGCTTTGGTGCCACACACTGTCTCTAAAAAGCCAGCAGAGATAGCAGACACCATGTCCTTTTTGCTGAGCTTCCTGTAACACAGACTCTTGCAGGAGCAGCCTAAATTCATTTCTTTTTCATTTCCTTGGAACACCACTGCTGCTAAACTAGGACAAATCCTAGAACAGGCCACCCACCTGCCCACCCACCTGTAAGGCAACATGGATTTAACCTGACACCAGGAGATCTCATCTGAGAGCATCCAATTATCAAAGCCAATTATCAAAGCCAAAAAAAGTTAAAAAAAAAAAAAAAAAAAAAAGCCCAGGACACAAAGGATAAATCTGGAGTGAAGATGTGCTCCTTCTTGCCAGGCCCAAAGAAACATAGGTCCCATGGTTTCCTTACTTACAATAACTAGTATATGTCAGGGACAAGCAGAAAAGGTCAAAAGCTATGTACATATGACCAAATAAGATGATGTCAAGCGAAATGAACCCCAAGATAGGGACACAAGTTTTGTCTTTTTCTTTCTTGCTATGGTTTCTAACATATTTATAATGTACCATGTGATATTTTTTTTGTTTCTTTGTATGTTCTTCCCCCAAGGTATACCCCCTGTTTTCACTGTATTTGATGTCAATGCCCTGTATCTTGTATATACAGTTTTCTAATTTGGGGAGGGAAAGGGAAAAAACAAAATATTTAAATAGGGATACAGGTTGATCCATTGTAACAATGAGATGTACAAGACACTATGTTGAAAAATGAACTTTACAATTTAGGCATGGGTAGGGGGTGTGGGGGTTATGGAGCGTATTTGTGGAGGTGGGAAGGAAGGGATGGTAGGGGAAAAGCAAAAGAGGAGGCAGCAATGCTTGATAAGAAATGTACGCATTACCTTACTCATGTAACTCAACCCCTCTGTACAGCATTTGTACAATAAAAAATGTATTAAAAAAAAGATGTGCTCCTTCTCATCAATAATGCTCTTAAGCATTTAGGTGTTTTCATATCTATTACTTCAACTATTCTTATAAAATTTTCCTGAAAATACTCCAAATTATAGAGCTCAGAGATAATTGTCCTCATTTTACAGATAAGGGCATTGAGGTTCAGAAAGGCTCAGAAAGTGGGCTGGTGCAGGGTTCAAGTAGTAGAGCAACTGAATAGTAAGCAGCAGGCTCTGACTTCAAATGCTAGTACAACCAAAAAAGAGACAGAGGAAGGAAGGCATGGAGGGAAGGGGAGGGAAGGAGGGAAGGGGTCAGGGCTGACATGAAAGGAGGGTAATGAATGATCCCACACTCTAACCACTCTACAATATTCTCTATTCTGCATTCTAAAGAAGTTTGAAAGAGGGGCTGGGAAGATGGCTCAGTGGTAGAGTGCTTGCCTTGCATGCCTGAGGCCCTGGGTTCGATTCCTCAGCACCACATAAGCAAAAAGAAAAAAGCCAGAAGTGGTGCTGTGGCTCAAGTGGTAGAGTGCTAGCCTTGAGCTGAAGAGCTGAGGGACAGCGCCCAGGCCCAGAGTTCAGGCCCCACAACCGGACCCAAAAAAAAAAAGAAGTTTGAAAGAATGGTTTGATAGTACCTACTACAGTTTCAACTGTCAAGGGCCTTTGTTTGCTAGGCTGGTACTCTACCAAAGACTGGTACACTACCTCTTGAACCATACTTCCAATACTGCCTTTTCCTGTTTTTTTCAAGACAGGAGTCTATTCACATCTTTTTTTAAAAAAAATTGATACTGGTACTTGGGCTTGGACTTAAGGCCTTGTGCTCTCACTTGTCATTTTTCCTCAACTCTGCTGTTCTTGAACCACACCTCCACTTCTGGCTTTTTAATAGTTAAACAGAGAGAAAAGTCTCACAGATTTTTCTGCCTGGGCTGGTTTCACACTGTGATCCTCAGATCTCAGCCTCCACATTAGCTAAGATTATAGGCATGAGCTACCAATGTCCACCTTTTATCTATTTTTCTAGAGCAGCTCCAGGGACTCCTTGAGATTTATCTGCCAAGTAAGAAAGTTTTATTCCTAGGAAAATTCTGTCCCCATGTTCTCAGAGCCTGTCACTACCTCCCCCACAGCCTATGGGAACCTTGTCCCAGACTCCCTATGTTAGCAAAATGAGCTCCCTCCCCATAGTTTAATACACTCCTTTTCCTCTCCACAGCTGAGCATGCTCCCTTCTTAGGCAACACTAGGCCCATTTAAAAACACAGTAAATAATCAGCCTTCACAAACTTAAGATGGCATTTCTCTGGAGCAGCTACAACCATATAAGGCAACAAGAGCCCCTTAGTGTGACCTTCAGGTCTGGGCAGATGCAGGGCCTCTTATCTATTATTTGGACAGCAGCCTAGTCTGCCATGATGAAGCCCCTGGCCCTCACCAGGGTCACTACCTCCTAGTCACTTGTATCACCTCTTAATCCTCCTAGGTTATACAGGTCACCTCAGAAAATACCAGATGATTCTTCTCACTGCTACCCTGTGAGAAGGGGTCTTGCCAGCCCCCCTCCCAGCAATAAACCTACCTTTGTTCTCTGTACCTACCTTTCTCGTGGTTCTCTGACAAAGTGCAAATACTGCTCTTTTTACCTAAAAATCATTTACCATCCCTCTAAATTACCTATACTCCCCAACTCCATGGTGCAGAGCATAGGTGAAGTGATTTCTGTTTTTAAATCTCACTGGATTGTGGGTTGATCACCTCCTATGGTTCTTCCAACTACAAAATAGGATGAATATATCTTTGTCTCCAGTTGGTTGATCTCAGCAGACTTAAACCTTTGGAAAGAAAAAGGGTTTCTCTTCACCTTATGTGCTTTTCAGAGACCACTTACTATCAGTCTGTTTAGTTCCTTAACAGTATTCTTAATTGTTGGGTGCCAGTGGTTCACACCTGGAATCCTAGCTACTCAGGAGGCTGAGATGTGAGGATGGCAGTTTGAAAACAACCTGAGACGTCTGTGAGACCTTACCTCCAATTAACCACCAAAAGTCAGAAATAGAGATGGGCCTCAAATGGTAGAGCATCAACCTTTAAGCAGAACTAAGCAAAAATACTCTGGCTCTGTGATCACACCCCAGTACTGGCACAAAACAACAACAACAAAAAGTCCGCAGCTGGGCGCTGGTGGCTCACGCCTGTAATCCTAGCTACTCAGGAGGCTGAGATCTGAGGATCGTGGTTCAAAGCCAGCCCGGGCAGGAGAGACCGTGAGACTCCTATCTCCAATAAAACCACCAGAAAACCGGAAGTGGTGCTGTAGCTAAAGTGGTAGAGCGCTTGCTTTGAGCTGAAGAGCTGAGGGACAGCGCCCAGGCCCAGAGTTCAAGCCCCACGACCGACAAAAAAAAACAAAAAACAAAAAGTCCACAGTTCCAATAACCACTGTCATATTTATTAATTTGCTTGTTTACCACCTAGGTGTCTCTTCCACAAGAATGTAAGGCACATATCTTGCTGGTTACATAGTTGGTACAACAATAAATGTACTGAATGAATGAATGAATGAATGAATGAATGAATGAATGACTCGATCCATCAAACAACCAATGAATCAATCTTATTTGCATTTGACCACTGTCTAAAGCCCACAATATCTCAATTGCAATAACCAAATTAGGTACAATAGTCAAATAACCTCATGAAGTAGGATAGATAATAGCTTTCTATTTTTCTTCAGCATAAAAATAAAATTAGTGCACAGAAATGGAGGGACAAAGGATGAACAAAAAGCAATGGTAAGCCTGACACCAGTGGTTCACACCTGTAAGCCTAGCTATTCAGAAGGCTGAGATCTGAGGATCACGTTTCAAAGCCAGCCCGGCCAGAAAAGTCCATGAGACTCTGATCTCCAATAAACCATTAGAAAACTGGAAGTGGTGCTGTGGCTCTAGCTGCAGAATGCTTGCCTTTATCTGAAGAGCACAGGGATAGCGCCCAGGTCCAGAGTTCAAGCCTCACACCGACAAAAAATAAATAAATAAATAAAACAGAGGAGAAAGCTGCAAATACATGAAGGCAGGAGCCAGCTCCTCCCTAGAGCCTCCCTCTGCTACCATCCATTCTGCTTTCCACTTTTTCAGACCTCTCTAAGAAGTCTGTCTCCCTTCTCATGATCAGTCATGGAGCAGAGCATAACTTTTCTGGCAGATGTAAACTTCTAGAGTGTACATCAGGGGCTGCACCTTGGATCCCTTGTGCCATTCATGATGTCAAGCACACAACAGGCTCTCAAATGGCCTCCAATTCTGTCACACTCCTCCCCTGAAGAGCTGGAGTCTGGTTCTCTTCCTGTACAGAGGCAGCATTTCAGATATTATTTCTAACTTAATGAATAGAGCTTCTGCCCCGGCCCGCGGGGTCGGTCAACAAGGGCTCGAAGAGGAACTGACCTGAATGAGAGACAAACCAGACACGAGGAAGGAGACCAAGACAGGGTTCTGATCAAGGTCTCAAACTTTATTTTTTACACAGCAGTATACATAGCACGCTGAGCAGGGTAATTAGCATCAGCAGGTCAATAGGGTTGCTAGGCACCAAAACTGCAAAGTATATCTTGCAAAAGGTCATAGGTGGGGAATCTTCAGAAGGTGCCAATCAATGTTGTCATAGGTAAGTTTTAAGGCTTAGTGGCTCTTCTTTTTTTGGGTCCAGTCGTGGGGCCTGAACTCTGGGCCTGGGCGCTGTCCCTTAGCTCTTCATCTCAAGGCTAGTGCTCTACCACTTGAGCCACAGCGCCACTTCTGGCTTTTTTCTTTTTGCTTATGTGGTGCTGAGGAATCAAACCCAGGGCCTCAGGCATGCAAGGCAAGCGCTCTACCACTGAGCCACCTTCCCAGCCCAAGGCTTAGTGGCTCTTATGTAAAGTGGTGGAGGTTCTTATGCAAAGTGGTCGTGCCAAGCAATGTTTTCAAACAGGGTATCAATAGGCTCCAAGGCTTAACAGCTCTTATCAAAGGTAGTAGCTGTGTTTTCTAGCAAACAGCACTTGGTTCCCAGCAAGCTTCAAGTATCATGGACATGTTCAGAGACTACATTTAGGTCAAAGAGGGAATAGAGCTGTCAGCTTGATCTTTTCCTCCTTCCTGAATCATTTGGTCTAGGGAAATCAAGCTACAACACAACACTGTGAGCAGACCACCCAGCTCCAGTTGAGACCCCAGAAGGGTGAAGAGCTAGATATCATGACTACAATCTCACACGAACCAGACCACTTCATACAGCAAAGTGCAAATCCCTGACCCACAGAAACTATGAGGTGTTTGTTCTATAAGTCACCAGATTCTAGAATTTGTTAGGAAAAGTGAGGAGAGGAGCAGAAGGGAGGGAAGGGAGGGAAGGGGAGAGAAGGGAAGAGGGAGGGAAGTGGGGGAGGCCTCTAGCAAAGGCTAAATCACACAGCCCAGACATACTCTGCTCCAGCCAACTCTGCTGGAAACTAGTTTCACCTCTTGCTCTTTCTTTTCCAGCCCCAAAGCCCCTGGCAACCACACAGCCCTCCTGGAACTATGCTCTTCCTGCCCTTTTACATTTGCTTTTTCCTGGGGGAGTGAGGAACGGGGAGGGTCCTTTTGCTCTTCCTAACATCCCTTTTCCATTTTATTTGTTCTATTCAATGCATTTTAAATTTTTTATTTTTCACAGCCTTTATATATATTGGCTGTGACCATTCCCCACATTCATTTGATCATTCCCTCCCCCCACCCCGCCTCATCTATCTACATTTAATGTTTTGAACCATATGGACCAATTCGAAGTTTGTACGTGGGCTGGGAATATGGCTTAGTGGTTGAGTGCTTGCCTAGCACACATGAAGCCCTGGGTTCAATTCCCCTGTACCACATAAACAGAAAAATAAGAAGTTTGTGTATATATGTGTGTGTGTGAGTGTATATGAAAGAGACAGAGACACTGACAGAGAGAGAGACAGAGGGGGAGAACAAGCATTCCATGTAGTAAGAGGCAGGTGGTTTTCATGCAGTCAATGTGGCTGGGAACAGAGGTGGGGAAGACAGGAGAGGAGGGGACCAGGAGTAGTTTCCTACAGGAGAGCCAGGGGCATTATTCACATTTCCAGAGATCACTATGACTGATGAGTAGAGAAAGTCATAAAAATACCACAGGTCAAGCACATCTTTGCCTCAATTTCAAAATCTAAAACATTAATAACTTCTTAACTCATTTAGCAACAAAATCTGATCTAAAAAGACACGTGTATTAATAGTCTTTATTTATCCAATTCATGTGTTGTCTGAATACATTTTGGCCATGGGGGGAGGGAGGTGCCTGATCACAGGGAACCAATTGCACTGTGCCAACATTCCTAATTTTAAGAACACTTGTGTGGATGTTGCAGACTGACTGCTTGGGTCCCTTCTGCCAAATTCACCAATGTGCCAGAATTTGGGGTGATTATTTCATGAGGAGGGAGCCCCAAGAGTGGGATTAGTGTCTTCATGAGAAGAAACAGGAGCTCTCCCCTGAACACTGTCTTCACCCCTAATTGTTAATTGCAAAAAAAGCAATTAGCTATAAACTAGCACCTTGACCATGACCTTGACTCTGGCAGCCTTGAGCTCAGACTTTCAGTTTCCCCAACATGAGAAATACAAGATTCTGTAAATCCTCTGTTCAAGTTCTGTTCTCTCAGCTCACACTGACAAAGACCACCAATTATCAATATTTTAATTCTCTGCTGCAACACAACCATCATTGCCCACTATGCAGAATGCGATACAGCCATTCCAGATGTTGACCTTCCAACTACCACAGTGGTGTGAGACCCTTCAGGGGGAGGATGGTGGCCAGGCATGGCCTCTCCAGGTCCAGCTCCTGGCAGAACAACTGCTCTATTTAGCTGTGCACAGGATGGAGATCAACATCATCCAACACCAACATCTCACACCACCAATTTCCTTCCCTATGCCTTAGCAGAGCTTTCAGTAAGTTCTCCGCCACTAGGTAAATAGCATGGCTTTCCCCTCTCCAAGTCCCACTCGGACTCTTTCTTGAGAACTCTGCCACGGCCCTGAGCAGAAGGTGTTTGGAACCATTTCCTCAGCCATGTGATGGCAACTCAGATAGTGGCTGCTCCTACAGCTGATATTCCTATGTCCTTTACAGTTTTTTTTTTAATTTTGGTGCCAGTCCTGGGGGTTTGAACTGAGGACCTGGGTGCTGTCCCTGAGCTTCTTTGGCTCAAGGCTAACACTCTACCACTTCAGCCATAGCTCTATTTCTGCTGCCCAGACTGTCTTCCAATTGCCATCCTCAAATCTCAGCCTCCTGAGCAGCTAGGATACAGGCTTGAACAACTGGCTCATTAGCAAATCTCTCATTAGTCTATTCTCTTGTTTTATAGTTAAAAAATCCTCTGTATTAACCTGGTTGAAGCCTGACTCTGAATTCTAAAGTGTGTCCACTACAGAGGGTCTAGGTTAAGAGAACCCACACTGGGCATAACAATGGCATCACTATCACAGTTATTAAGCACCAGGTACTATTCAAAGTGGTGTGTGTGTGTGTGTGTGTGTGTGTGTGTGTGTGTGTGTGTGTGTGTGTGTGTGTGTGTGTGTGTGTGTGTGTAAACTCATTTAATCCTAAAACCTATCCCCTGAAGCACTAAGTAGTATAATTATGTCCATTTTATTGGGGAGGGTCAGTGCTAATCAGCCGGGACAGGAAAATCTGTGAGATTCTTTTTTTTTTTATTTGTCTGTCACGGGGCTTGAACTCTGGGCTTGGGCATTGTCCTTGTGCTCTTCAGCTCAAGGCGAGTGCTCTACCACTTGAGCCAAGGTGCCACTTCCAGTTTTCTAGTGGTTTATTGGAGATAAGAGTCTCATGAAAGGTGAGCGCCCCCGTGGCTCACGCCTGTAATCCTAGCTACTCAGGAGGCTGAGATCTGAGGATCCCAGTTCAAAGCCAAGAAAGTCCGTGAAACTCTTATCTCCAATAAACACTCAGAAAACCAGAAGTGGCACTGTAGCTCAAGTGGTAGAGAGCTCGCCTTGAGCTGAAGAGCTGAGGGACAGCACTCAGGCCCAGAGTTCATGTCCTATAATCGACAAAAAAAAAAAAAAAAAAAAAAAAAAGAGTCTCAAGAACTTTTCTGCGCGGATTGACTTGGAACCATGATTTTCAGATCTCAGATTCCTGAATAGCTAGGATTACAGACTTGAGCCATCAGCCCCCAGTGTCTGTGAGATTCTTATCTCTAATTAACTACCAAAAGAGCCAGAAGTGGAGCTGTGACTCAAGTGGTAGAGCACTAGCCTTGAGCAAAAGAGGTTAGGGACAACACCCAAGCACAAAGCTCAAGTCCCAGGAGAACGTCTCCACTCTCCCTCCCCCCAAAAAATTAAAGAAATGACAAAAGAAAGAGATTAAGAAATGTATTCAGGCTGGGCAGTGATGGCTCACACCTGTTATCTTAGCTATTCAGAAGGCTGAGATCTGAGGATCATGCTTTAAAGCCAGCTTGGGCAGGAAAGACCATGCTAGATTATTAGACTTTCCCAGAAAACCTCACAGACATCCAGGTACAGAGAATAAAGAAAAGTTTATTGCCAGGAAAGGACCCGGCAAGAAACCTTCTCACAGGGGAGAAGTGAGAAGCAGCACCAGCTATGTCTAAGGTGACCTATATAACCTAGGAGGTTTAGGAGGGGCTAGAAAGGACGAGGAGGCAGAGACCCTGGTGTGGAAGTGTGGGCCAGGGGCTTCATAATGGAAGATGAGGATTTATGGCTACTGTCCAAATAGTAGATAAGGGGTCTCTCAACTGCCCAGACCTGAAGATCACTCTAAGAGGCTCTTGTTGCTTACATGGCTTATATGGTGGTAGCTATTCCAGAGAAGAGCCATCCCAAGGTAGAGCGTGTTGGAGGCTGATTATTTACTGCCTTTACCAAGTGGGCCTGGTGTTGCCTAGGAAGGGAACATACTAAGCTGTGGAGAAGGGAAGGAGTGTACTAAGCTATGGGAAGGGAGTTCATTTTGCTAACTGTCCATGAGACTCTTCTCTCCAATTACCCATCAAATTACCCATCCAATTACCCAGACACAAAACTGTGGCTCAAGTGATAAAGCTCTAGCCTGGACCAGAAAGGCTTAGGGAGAGCGCCTATGTTCTGAGTTCAAGTCCAGGACCAGCACCAAATAAATAAATCAATAAATAATGTATCTAAACACATATAACTAAGACAGTGATGTCTGGATCAAACCCAGACAAAACAGAGGTCTTGAAAGGTTGGTATTAAGGCAGAATGAGAATGAGGCAAGGAGACAAGGGGTAGTAAGGAAGGCAGTCTGAAAGGTACCACATGGCCTTTACTGGGCTCTCAAGGTCATGTCTGAAATTCACTGTCTGGCAGCAGTACAACAGGTCTGAAGGTCAGAGACTGGGTCCCTCCCTCTAGGAATATTGGAGTACCAGTCTGGGGTACATTCAGTATTCGGTAAGAAACTGATGGATGACTCACATGTAAATGAAGCAGAACCATAGACTCAGCCAGCAGCCCTCAATCAGGCTGAGACTGCACAGCAAGGCCTGGAACTGGAGTGTACACATCCTTCCCAGGATCATCCTGGGCTTCTCCCTGACTCACCTGGCCCAGCTATAAATGCTTGACAGAGGTAAACAAAACAATTAGTTGGCTGCATGACTTAGCTACTAAACACAGTATTCCATGAACTGCAAGGTAGACTAGGCAGACCCAGCTCTGCCTATGGCCCAGCTTCTCCCAAACCTGGGGACTTTGACTACTCCTTGCAGTTTTCCCAGTCCGGACTGCTGTCTGTGCTGCACCTCTGCCTAGAATCACATGGCTTCCCACCCCTTCCCTAGCCTTTAGGGCCTGGCTGAATCATCACACTCAACTTGAAAAGAATAGTCAGGGCTTCCCTTTTCAGGAGGCCAGGCTCTCCCATGAACTTGCACACACCTGTACTCACAGAAGCCAGAGAGACACACTGCATTCTGGGATTAGGACTTCAGGCTCTGCAGGCCAGTCAGCATTTCAGCAGCCAGCTGTGTGGCCCTGAGTGAAGCATATCTCTTGCCCTATGCTTAGTACCCTCATCCATAAAATGGAGCAATTATGGTCCACATATTATTAGGCTGATGTGATCATGAGCAGGGTACCAGATACTGCAATCCTAGTTAATGAAGAGGCTTGATAAAGAGAGTCACACTTCCAAATCAATCCGGGCAGAAAAGTCTGCAAGATTTCATCTACATGGAAGGCAGTGTGTGCTTGTGATGTCAGGAAGAGCGGCAGTCTAGAATAAATGAATCACATTCAGGTATTCACTCAGGCAGGAAGTGAAATCCTATCATAAAAAAACAATCAGTAAAAAACAGGGCTGCAGACATGGTTCATTTGGCAGAGCACCAGCCTAGCAGAGTCCAAACCTCAGAACCCCCAGCCCCCTAGAGAAAAAGAACAATAATATAGAGAGTACTTAGTACTGCACCAGCAATAACTATTATGTATGATGAATATCCTGAGCTCAGATGTTGCAGATTATTTGGCATCTGGATACCTGCAGGTGGGCACAGTAGATGAATGAAAGGATCCATTCTCTTTTAGCATCAGCTGCTGCTCTCCCTGGCTCCATGCTTCCTTCATGTTCCTTCACTTACCTTCTTGAGACATCTGTGCTTCCCTCATCCTAGGCTTACAACTACCCACAGCCACAAGAATCCTGCAAGTGGATTTTACATCTAATATCAGCTTTGGGTTTCAGTTGAAACACTAAATACAACAAGGAAAAGGTGCTTTTCAATTTTAATTTTATTTCTTCTTGTCATTATGGCTTTTTTGTTTTCTGGGTTGGCTAATGGGTCATTGGGAATTCAGTCACTGAAGTTGTTACTTGTTTTGGCTAGAAATGTTATTTATGTAATAAATACCAATATGGGGGATGATTAAAACACACACATTGACACACACACAAAAACAAAAACAAAACAAAACAAAAAACCTTCCCTCACTGCCTCCTGCCTCCCTGCCTCCTGAAGTCCAGCTTCTATAGCCCAGTCATCAAAGCATTGTGACCGGTCCCTTACCCACCACTGCAATTACTCTCTAGCAGATATTAACAGAACTTTCAGTGACTCGGCCTCACCCGTTATAGCTGGAATAGGCCCCCTCTTACCACGTGAGAGGCCCAGTCATACTGCATACACATGACTACAGTCTTGATCTTCTTAAGGACCACCTTAAAATTTACTCACTACTTTAGCCAGGCACAAGTGGCTCATGCCTGTAATCCTAGCTACTTAGTAGGCTGAGATCTGAGGGTCTTGATTCAAAGCCAGCCTTGGCAGGAAAGTCTATGAGACTCTTTTCTCAAATGAACCACCACATAACCAGAAATGAAGCTGTGGCACAGCACCAGCCTTGAGCAAAAAAGTTAAGGGACAGCACTCAGAGCCTACATTCAAACCTCAGTATTTGCATCAAAAACAACAAAAACAAACAAACAAAAAAACATCTTATCACTTGCAGAAGCCTTTTCAGATCTCCACAGCATAATCTCTTCATGGTAAAACATTCCACTGGTCTCCTCTTCCAGAGGGAATTATTCTATGTCCTGCCTTGCATGCTACAGCTTTGTCAACTCATTTGTGTTCCCTGTTACACTGAGAGTGTTTGGGTTTGTTTCTTTCTTTCTTTTTGCCAGTCCTGGGGCTTGAACTTGGCCTAGGTGCTGTCCCTCAGCTTCTTTTGCTTAAGGCTAGCACTCTACCACATGAGTCTCAGCAACACTTCTGGCTCTTTGTCTTTATGTGTACTGAGGAACCCAGGGCTTCATGCATGCTAGGCAAGCACTCTACCACTAAGCCACATTCCCAGCCCTGGGAGTGGTTTTTTATAACTACCACACAGAACTCCCCCAAATTTAGTTTGGATCCAGAACAAAACTGTTGGTATCAATGTAGATGGAACTCAGATCAAACTGAGAGACATTGTAGTGGAGTGACAAAACGCAAGGACCACATATTCAGACAATGATGTTGATGGAAATCTCTTAATCAGGAGAGTGGTTTTAGTTAAAGAACACTTATGGGCAGTGGGATTTGTTAATCCTCCATGGAAGGAAGGATCATTTGTAAGAATTAAAAAAGGAACAGAAGGAGCTAGAAGAGATCAAGACAGTTATCCCTACCTCTGGGATCGCTTGGTGTGCTTTGGCCAAAAGTAGCATAACCCGGGGCTGGGAAGGTGGCTCAGAGGCAGAGCGCTTGCCTTGCATGCATGAGGCCCTGGGTTCAATTCCTCAGCACCACATAAGCAAAAAAAAGAAAAAAGCAGGAAGTGACACTATGGCTCAAGTGGTAGAGCGCTAGCCTTGAGCTGAAGAGCTGAGGGACAGTACCCAGGTCCAGAGTTCAGGCCCCATGACCGGACCCCCCCCAAAAAAGAAGCATAACCCCAATCTCTGACTTCGTCTTTGTAGGGGTAGTCTTTCCAACAAAGTAGCGTAGGATTAAGGCCCCACTCTATTCCAGCAGGAACACCCTTTAACCATGTTAATTACAATCACCCTGTTTCCAACTAAAGTCATATTCTGAGGATTGAGTCTTAGAATTTTAACAGGTTGTTACTGTGTGTGTGTGTGTGTGTGTGTGTGTGTGTGTGTGTGTGTGTGTGTGTGTGTGTCTCGTGCTGCTACTGCAGCTTTAATTCAGGGCCTGGGAGCTGTCCCTTAGCGTTTTCACTCAGACTTTTTGGTGTTAACTGGACACTAACTGGACATTGCTACCTGACCAGGCTTTGAACTGTGATCCTCAGATCTCAGCCTCCTGAGTAACTATGATTGCATGTGTGGGCCACTGGTATAACAGATCTTATTTGAGGAAACAATTCCATCTGTGAATCCGTTTACCCCTTCATGGGGCCTAAGGAAAGACTGAGTCACTGGGATGCAGCCTTTCTCCCTAAGAGACCTACCTCTGGTCCCAAAGGACCCTCACCCTAGCTGCAGCAAACACCTTCCCCCCAACACAGTAAACAGAGGCCCACATTTCCAAGAACAAAATCTTACCCCAAAGAGACTCTTTTGTGCTTAAAAAGACCATCCCAATTATGAAATTGTAACTCTCTATACATCATCTTTATTATGGTGGTAAAAAATGGTTTTATAAGACCATCTGAAGGGAGAGAACTAGACAGATCCTCACTCAGAGACACCACCCACAAAGCCACGTAGGCGAAGGGGATGGACAGATTGATGCTAATGGACAGTTTAAGAGGAAGTCAAAAAAAAAAAAAAAGAGGAAGTCAATCAGTTCAGGCCAGGAACCAGCTGCTCTTCCAGGAAGCTCATCCTTCTGAGGTATCTGATCTTACCTGAGGAAATGAAAGCACAAGAATGCAGCCTCCTGAGTGAGAATGTGTACAGTGTCTCCTAGCACCAAGAGCAGAAAGACTTCCAAATGACATACAAGGGAACAGCAGCAGATAAAGAGTCCTGGATGCCCGGCATCCATTGCTCAAGCCTATAACCCTAGCTATTCAAGATGCTGAGATCCGAGGATAGAGATTCAAAACCAGATAGGGAAGACAAGTCCATTAGACTTTTACCTCCAATTAATCACCAAAAAGCCAAAAGTAGAGTATGGCTCAAATGGTAGATTCACAGTCTTAAGCAAGAAATGCTAAAGGCAACCAGGAGCCAGTGGCTCATGCCTGTAATCCTAGCTACTCAGGAGGTTGAGATTTGAGGATCATAATTCAAAGCCAGCCTGGGAAGGAAAGTTTGTAAGACTCTCATCTTCAATTAACCACCAGAAAACCAGAAGTAGCAGTGTGGTTTAAGTGGTAGAGTACTTGCCTTGAGCTGAAGAGCTGAGGGACAGTGCCCAGGCCCAGAGTTCAAGCCCCACGACTTACAAAAAAAGAAAGAAATGCTAAGGACAGTGCCTAGGCCCTGTGTTCAAGCCCCAATACCAATAAACACACACACACACACACACACACACACACACACACACACACACACACGGAATCTCAGCAGGAACACAACAGTCAGTCAAGATACTGATGCTACTATGTGCTTGTCTTTGGAAGAATCAGTTCATAAGACAGATGAGGTCCTGAATCTTATGGTGCTCACGATCTAATGAAGCAGAAAAACAAACAAGTAAACCAACAAGCAAGCAGATTCTAGTCAGTGGATCATTCACAGATATGTTGCAGAGTGATAAGGGAATTTCTAGATGTCAGCTCTAAGAGATGCCTATCAAAACAGATGCCCGTGGCTTGTTTCTGTAATCCTAGTTACTCAGGAGGCTGCAATCTAAGGGATCACCCAGACAGGAAAAGCCCATGAGGCTCTTATCTTCAATTAACCACCAAAAAAGCCAGCATGGGATTGGTAGTTCAAGTAGAAGAGTACCAGCCTTGAGCAAAAATGTTCAGGACCCAGGATGAAAACAAAAAAAGCTAACAATAACAACACCAAAGGCTGTCGGAGGGGGCTGGGAAGGTGGCTCAGTGGTAGAGCACTTGCCTTGCATGCCTGAGGCCCTGGGTTCAATTCCTCAGCACCGCATAAGCAAAAAGAAAAAAAGCCAGAAGTGGCACTGTGGCTCAAGTGGTACAGCGCTAGCCTTGAGCTGAAGAGCTGAGGGACAGCACCCAGGCCCAGAGTTCAAGCCCCACGACCAAAAAAAAAAAAAAAATGGCTGTCTGAGGTGACACTAGAGCTGAAACCTCAAAGGTGAAGAGAACTAAGTCAAAGTTGTTAGGAAGAGCATTCATTCATTCTCTGAGCAAAAACCTAAGGTAGGAAGTGAGCCCCCTGTGTAAGACAGCCAACAGGCTGGAGTGTGATGGTGAACACAACCAACACACACAAAATGAAGCTGGAGGGGTACAAAAGGGCCAGACAAGGCAGGAGCTTGAACTTGAGCAGTAGCTGCAAGGCACTAATGAATTCTAGAAAAGAGATAGGAGCCTCTGATTTTACTCATAAATGCATTCTCTGGCTGGGTGTTAAAAATGGACTGAGATTCCAGCAGAAGTGGGGAGAAGAGCTAGGAGCGTTGAGCAAGGATCCAGGAAAGCTAGGATAGGGTAAGAGGAGGGAAATGGGCGGAGTCAGAATCAAAGTTTGGGCCAGATTCAGTAGAGAACTCAGAGCTTCACTGAGATCCCAGGGCTAAAGCAGGAACATTAGAACTCACTCTCCCAAGTCACACAACATACAGATAAGGACACAGAGGCTCTGTCAGGTCAAGGGTCTACCCAGAGTCAAATAGTTCAGGATGGCCCCCACCTCACAATGCAGAACTTCTACCAGGAAGAAATCAGAATAGGGGTTGGCAAATAAAGCTTTATTGAAATACAGCATATTCAGGTGATGAATATACTGTGTGTGGCTATATACATACTACAGTGGCAGAAGCGAGTGGCTATAGTGGAGACTGTATTATCTACAAAACCATATATTAGGCTCTGGACTACATGATCACATACAACACACTGGTTATATTTGGAACTAGAGCTGCCAGAGACAAAAGAAGTGTAAGGTTCAGAGAGTAAATCTTGGGAATCCTCTCTCCCTAGCCAGAGGCTCACTCTAGGGGCTGTCCTGCTGAGAGGACTCCTTCAACATTACTTCACTCCTGGGAAGGCCTTAGGAAAATGACAAACCCACCATAACATCCATGCCACTATGCTGTACAAATTACATTCTATAAACATTTCCAAAAGACATAGATGAATTCTACCTGCCAGGAAAGATACAGAAGGAGACAAAAATGATGAAGATCCTCTAAGTCACTATGGGCCACAGCAGATTACCTAAGCCCTGCTGAGCTAAACTGAGTGAGATCCCCCCACTGGGGTGTATTCAAGTCAAAGATTGCTGCCCATCTGACAGGGAAAAGGTTAAGAGAGATTTGACAGGGCTGGGAATGTGGCTTTGTGGTAGAGTGCTTGCCTAGCATACATGAAGCCCTAGGTTTGATTCCTCAGTACCACAGAAACAGAAACAGTCAGAAGAGATGTTGTGGCTCGAGTGGTAGAGTGCTAGTCTTGAACAAAAGGAAGCTCAGGGACAGTGCCAAGACCCTGAGTTCAAGTCCCAGGACTGGCACAAAGAGGAGAGGGAGGAGGGTGGAAGGGAGAAGGAGGGACAGGACAAGGAATGCAGCAATTGTGGGTTCTAAAATGGTGTCTTAGGGGCTGGGAAGGTGGCTCAGTGGTAGAGCTCTTGCCTTGCATGCATTAGGCCCTGGGTTTGATTCCTCAGCACCACATAAGCAGGAAAAAAAAGCTGGAAGTGGTGCTGTGGCTTAAGTGGTAGAGTGCTAGCCTTGAGCTGAAGAGCTGAGGGACAGCACCCAGGCCCAGAGTTCAGGCTCCATGACCGGACCCCAAAATGGTGTCTGATAGCCACCACACACAACCACACATACACACAGCCCAACACCAATTGGGAATGACACAGAGAGATGAGATTATTGAAAGCAGGGTTGGGGTCAAAGAGGCACATTAACACCACAAGGAGAACCCCATAAGGCTGGGGGAAGAAATCCATACCTGGACTTTCCTGCCCTTTATCTGCTACAGAGAGAAAGAGTACAAAACCTGATGATTCACATTAAAAGTCATCAAATGTCCCTTTAATACCTCTGGCATGGTGCCTGGCAGCCCTTCTTAATGTGGACTATTGTTCCCTGACAGTGCTTTGGTGGCAGAAGCAGTCACCTGCCTTGCCCACTGCCAGGGGAAAGCAGAGAGCAGAGGGAGGAGACTGCATGAAGGAGGGAGAAACAGGCAGGAGTACCCAGACCCATGGAACGACACCTCTGGAAGACCCTCTTCCTACAGCTCACCGCAGATAAAGGATGACTCACCCCTTGCCACAGCACGTGACAGCTGCCCCAAGGAAGGCCAGGTGGAAAGAGATATGGGTCAAAAAATGAACCAGCCCCGCCCTATTCTTTTTTTCCTATGATAATCCTGGGGCTTGAACACAGGGGCTTGCCTGGGCCCTGGCCCAGAGTTTTTGTGCTCAAGGATAGTGCTCTATTACTTAAGCCACAGCTCCACATCTAGCTTTTTGGTGGTTCATTGGAGATAATAGTCTCCCAGATTTTGAACCATATCCTCAGATCTCAGCCTCCTGAGTAACTAGGATTACAGGCATGAGTCATTGGCTTCTGGCTCTGACAAGCCCCATTTTAGCTGTATTCTGCTGGCATGGGAGACAGGTAAAGCTCTATTTACAGGCCAGGAAACAGAGGGTCCAGGGAGGTTAAATGCCTGGCCTCCTGAACTCAGTCAAACACGGCAACCATACAAGCCAGGCACAGTGGCTCATGCCTATAATCCTAGCTACTCAGGAAGCTGAGATCTGAGGATCATGGTTCAAATCCAGCCAGGGCAAGAAAGCCTGTGAGACTCTTACCTCCAATTAACCACCAGAAATCAGAAAGTGGGCTGTGGATCAACTGGTAGAGCACTAGCCTTGAGCTGAAGAGATGAGGGACAGTGCCCAGGCCCAGAGTTCAAGCCCCACCACTGACCAAAAAAAAAACAAAAAACAAAAGTAATGGGCTAAATGAATGGCAGCCAGTTATTACTACATATATCCTCCTCATTAAGATTCTTACAAGTAGTATTTTATGTTGTGTCTTCCATCATCTAAGGAAGCTGAGGAAAATTCAGCATTCACAGCTTCAACTTCTTAAAAACCCAAGAACAAGAAAAACTGGGGCTGCTTTTTGTTTCCCCCTTCCTTCTCCTATCTCTATTCAGCAGAGGGCAGCAAACAGGAAGCATGGATAGATCAAAGAGTTAGAAAGAGAGCCACATGCAGAACCAGCTACACATGCATAAATACACCCCCCACACACACAGCAAGTGGAATTGTTTAGCTTCCTCTAGCTTCCAAAGTATGAACAATCTACCTCCTCATGCTAGGAACAGCAGGGGAAGTTGGAGAGACAGAAGCTCTTTTTCAGCTCAAGAGATTTTCAGTGAGCTGACTTTGCATGCACATGAGAGAGGAGCAGCTCTCAGAGCAGGGAGAGGAAAGCAGCCACAGAACTGACAAGAAAATTCTCAATGAAGACAGCTTTCAACTAATCATCTTGAGGCAACAAGGCTGGCAATCCTAACACCCAAGCTCTCCCCAGTGAGAAACTGAGGCCCATGCCATTAGCACCTCAGCCCAGCGGTGTCAGAGAGTGCTGATCTACAAGATACAGGTTCAGTGCTCCACAAAGACAGGGCTAGAGTGGCAAAGTGGTGGCATTTTGAGGGTCAAGTTTAGTCCCCACGATGTCAGCAGGGCTCTGACATGGACATCTGTCAGCCTCTTCTCAACTATCTTTCCCACCACCACAACCAGGAGTAGCCAGCTTCTTCTCTGTGTAAATGCTCTTTCCATATGACTGAGGTGGCCCAATCCCATCCCTAGCTCTAAGTAGGATAAGTCACCCAGCACAGCCCATCTTCTTGACTAGTGATTATGAATGAATCCTATCATAATAAACACATCAGATCCAAAGTGGACCAATAAGTTTGTACAAGATGTTATGTCAAAAAATGAACTTTACAACTTTGGCGTGGGGGGATGGCAGAGCGGGGGGAGATGGGAAGGGATGGGAAGGAGAAACAAAGGAGGAGGCAAGAAAGCTTGGTAATAAATGTACTCATTACCTTGCCCATGTAATTGTAACCCCTCTGTAGTATTTTCACAATAAAAATAAAATAAAAGATTTAAACAGATCATGCTAAGATGTCTTTTCTATAGAGGCAACAGAGATAGATTCTCTCCTCTAGGGTCTGGGTATGGATATAAGGTCAAAAAGTGTTATCATATTTTACCACCAAGGTATGGAGGGGCATGGGGAGTACAGAGTGTTCAGTCTAATATAAAGGCAGAACCAAGAGAACTTAGAGAGAAGAAGCCCATGCCCTGACAGTACTACAAACTTCCAGATCATACCATACCTAAAGCCAACTAGACCTTGTGTGTCTTCTTACTCATTTAAGCCTGCCTGGCTCAATTCACTAGTTGCACCTGATAGTGAAGTGGCCCTACTTTCCATGCATAGCAGCGACAGTGCCACATGGCACGTGTGATTTACTTTCTCTACTTTCCTCTTGAATCCCTTCAGGTTATTCTAACTTCAGGTTATTTTACTTTCCCTTACTTTAAAAGTAATCCAGGCAAGGTGATTCAGGCCTGTAATCCTAGCAACTGAGGAGGTAAAGACTGAAGGATCAGAGTCTGAGGCCAGCCTCAGTCAAAAAACCAACACAAGAAATCTGAGAGACTTCATCTCAACTAATGATTTGAAGCAGTGGGCATGCTTGATATCTCAGCCATGGAAGAATCACAATGGCACATATCTATCTTTCCCAATGACATAGGAAGCAGCAGGTTCACAGCGCAGGCATAAAATGAGATCCTACCTTAAGAATAACCAATACAAAATAAGGCTAGAGGCATGGAGTAAGTGCTAAGTTCCTACCTAGCAAGGGCAAAGCCCCAAGTTTAATCCTCAATATAACCAATTTTTTTAAAAATTACAGGCCAAGTGCCTATAATTCTAGCAACTCAGGTGACTAAGAGTAGGAGGATCGCAGTTTAAGGCTAGCAAGGGTAGAAACACTCATGAACCCTCATTTCAGAAAATAACCAGCAAACAGCACAACTATGTTTATCACAGCATTATTTCCATAGCTAAAATATGGAACCAACACAGATGCCCCTCAGTAGATGAGTGGATCAAGAAAATGTGATGTGTATGTGTGTGTGTGTGTGTGTGTGTGTGTGTGTGTGTGTGTGTGTGTGTGTGTGTGTGTGTGTGTACACACACAATGGAATTCTATGTCTCCATCAGAAAGAATGACATTGCCCCCATTTGTTAGGAAATGGAAGACTTGGAAAAAATTTATTAAGTGAGGTAATTCATTAAGTGAGGTAATCCAGGCCCAAAGATACATAGGTCCTATGGTTTCCCTTATTTGCAATAACTAGTATATGTCTAGAACAAGCAGAAAAGGTCAAAAGCTATGTACATATGACCATATAAGAGGATGTTAAGTGAAAGGAACCCCAAGATAGGGACACAGTGGTTTGTCCTTTCTTGCTATTGTTTTTAATATATTTATAATGTACTGTTTTTTGTTCTCCCCCCCCCCCCCGCCATTTTCACTGTATTTGATTCCAGTGCCCTGCATTTTGTATATACATTTTTGTAATTTGGGAAGGTAAGGGAAATAAGAAAATGCTTAAATAAGGATACAGGTTGACCCATTGTAACAATGAGATGTAAAAGACACTTAACAACTCCGTTGGGGGGAGTAGAGGAAGATGGGGGGTAGCTGAGGGAGGTGGGGAGGGAAGGGATGGCAGGGGATAAACAAAGGAGGAGGTAACAACAATACTGGATAGGAAATGTACTCATTACCTTTATGTAACTGTAATCCCCCTATACAGTATTTTAATAATAAAATACATATAAAAGTAACCAGAGAGAAAGAGAAAAGGATTGAGCGAGCGAGTGAGAGAGCAAACGAGAGAGAGAGAGAGAGAGAGAGAGAGAGAGAGAGAGAGAGAGAGAGAAAGAGAGAGAGAGAGACTGCAAGCTGGAGGCGTGGATGAAGCAAGCAAGTGAGCAAATGCATGGCACTGAATTCAAACCTCAGTACCATCAAAAATAATATTAAGTAAAAGACTGGAAAGAAAATTTACAAAAATGGATGTGCAAAAATAGTCAGGTATCACTAGCTACTCAGGAGGCTAAGATCTCATGATCATTAAAAAAAAAATCTCATGATCATGCATGGTTTAAGGCCAGCCCATGCAAGAAGACCATGAAACTCTGATGCCCAATTAAGTACCAAAGGGGGGAGGGAACCCAGTGGGAAACAGAGATGTGGCTCATATGGTACACCACTGGCCTTGAGCGAAACAGCTCAGGGACAGGTGTGTGTGTGTGTGTGTGTGTGTGTGTGTGTGTGTGTGTGTGTGTGTGTGTATGTGTGTGTGTGTTGGGTGGGGAGGTTCTAGCAGCCAAATGGTGTAATTACGTACTGGCTGGGGTGTTTGTTTGTGTGTGTGTGTGTGTGTGTGTATGTGTGTGTGTGTGTGTGTGTGTGTTGTGTGTGTGTTGTGTGTTGGGTGGGGAGGTTCTAGCAGCCAAATGGTGTAATTAGGTACTGGCTACCAAAACTGAGGCATGCTAATTTGACTCATGAGGGAAATAACAGTAGACATGGATCTAGTATGTGGAGGGAAGAAAGTCTTTGCAGCAGAACACAGAGGACTTGGAGAGCACTGTGTTCATGTCTGCATTCCTCCTGTGAGAACTCGAGTATGTGATGTCCCTTTTGCTGCCTATTTCCATAATGGACTAGTGACTTCTCAAGCACCTCCCTCTCACTTTAACACTCACTCAGCAAAAATCCAGTTTTCCAAGTGCCACACCATGTGCTATGTACTCAAAGAACACAGTGTCAACACATCTCCACCTACTGAGGCCATGATGCACTTCTTAGCCACAGGAACCGCAACAGGCTACATCCTTTCCCCATTGAATTGTACATGCTACAAAGGCTAGATAAGCTACCTCCATTCCCCATGCCATTGTGGTTGTTGGAGAAGCAAAAGTCTCATTTAAGTCTTTCTCTTTCTGACTATGACCCAAATATAAGATGCAAAGGTCAGGTATACGTAAAATACATAAGACACACACACAACTGGCTCACACAACTCAAATATCATTAGGGAAAATTAGGTGGTACAGGACATATTTCCAGCTGCCAAGTTCACCTCCAGGTATTTCTTTACACGGTGATGACATTCTTGATGCCATCTCAATATAACAGCTGACTGTGGACAAGAAATAATTAAATGGTTACCTAATCATTGCTGCATGGTTATCGTTTCAATAAGCCTTTGCTTTTGCATTATTGAATCCCTTATCTGTTATCTCTCACCAGAGCCAACAGATTAAAGGCTGAAAAACTTTAGACCAAAACCTGAGAGATGGTATTACAATATGAACAAACTCTCAAGTTAGGGCCTCCTCAAAGATTACATTCCAAGTCTTAAAGTCCAAAGCTTTCCAATATGTGCTGCTAAACTCAGAACCACAGGACCTTAGAAAGTCCTAACAGCCGGGCGCTGGTGGCTCATGCCTGTAATCCTAGCTACTCAGGAGGCTGAGATCTGAGGATCGCGGTTCAAAGCCAGCCCGGGCAGGAGAGACCGTGAGACTCCTATCTCCAATAAACCACCAGAAAACCGGAAGTGGCGCTGTAGCTCAAGTAGTAGAGTGCTTGCCTTGAGCTGAAGAGCTAAGGAACAACGCCCAGGCCCAGAGTTCAAGCCCCACGACCCACAAAAAAAAAAAAGAGCAGAGAGAGGGCATCTGGGCCTAGGGTAGGCCTTATCTAGGGTATGGGTAGAGAAAGGTGTGGCCACAACAAATTCAGATGTGACCATTATGTGTCCTTTATAAATCAGATGTCCTGCCTAGCTCCAGAGTCACACTCAGGATGAACTAGGTGGCAGTTCTGTGACTTACATTCTAGCAAATGACAGCTAAGTGCTCTTTTAATCTTCAGTGGAAGAATCAAAGAGTTAAAGAGGACTGTTCAAATAGTGGGTTCATTGCCCTCAGATAAACTTCTCTCAAATCCACAAGGAACCTAATTTTTTTTGGACAAAAGTCCTGTCAAGACTTCCCTCCAGAGCCTCTGTGGTTACTTCTACGAGGAAGATCAATGAGGAGGTATTGTGGGAAGGTTCTCAACAATTACCAGAGTGACAGACTGAGCTTAGAACCAACTGGTCAACCCTTCATAACAGCGCAGAGTGCTTCAGATAGCAGATTTCCCAGACAGCAGCCTGATGCGCTGCATGCATGCGCAGGGATAGTGTGGAATGAAGACTGGAAGAAAGTCAGCCTCTTCCTTCAAGGCCAACTGCCATTCAAACAAGGAACTAACTGGGAAGGCCAAGCCCAGGGCTCTTCCTCTGCAAAGAGAGTAGAACACAAAAGGGCTGTGTGGAAATTTGGCAGGATCTTCCTGAAAGGCAGCAGCTGAATGCTGAACCTTATAGCACCTAGAAAAGCCTATCATTGCAAAAGAGCTCTTCTGCTGCACCCAGGAAGGAGAAATTTTCTGTAAAGGAAGAACAGCCAGTTGACAACCCTTGAAACACCAATCCCATTCCCCACTTCCTCCTCCTCCTCCTCTTTATGCTATTCCAGAGAAAAAGAAATTAAACAGGCATTAAACCTGCCCCCTGAGCTCTCCACACACTGCAGGTGTGTTCCAAGGAACATCCATCCAGCTGTTGCTCTCCTCTCTTTCTGCCCCAAAGGCTGCTTTATTCAATCAATACCTTCTTGTACATGTGAGTACTTTTCTTTGAAAGCTCAGGCCAAACTGGCAGTTAACTTTGACCTTCTCTCTACACATCTAAGTCTATAGGAAATGAAAATCAGAACTTCTTTGGCACCTGCCTCAACTGAAATATGACAGCTTTCTTTAGGAAAAGGCAGACTGTCAAGAGCTCTTTTAGACCTGGTCACAGCTATTCCACAGGAGACGTGCACTTGGGCAGGACACACCCCCTTTGCCTGGGGCTTTGCCAATATAGAACCCCTGAACCTAGGGACGCTGTCAGGGACAATACTACAGGAAAAAGCAGTAGCCCTGTGTCCACTCACTGATCACATCACAGAATGCTGGCAACTCAACCAAGAGAAGGAGTTGGTGGATGATAAGCACATACAGCAAGTTAATGACAAAGCCAAACACAGCCCTGGCCTCTTCTCCCTGATACTGGTACAGGATAGGAATTGAAGGAGATTTCAAGAAAGGAAAACATACAAGACACAGAATTTAAGGGGGAAAAGGCTAGGCAGGCTATCAGGGTTTGAACTCAGGGTTTAGGAAAGGACCTTGCTAACTTTCCTTAGTTTCTGAACAGTTAAAATGTACCAGAAAGACCTATTAAAATCCCAATAACGTACATCACTGAAATACAGAAAACAGTCCAAAAATTCATATGGAACACCAAAGACCTACAATAGCCAAAACAATTCTAGGGGATAAAGACAATATGGGAGGGCTATCCATGCCGAACTTCAAACTCTACTACAGAGCTATAATAACAAAGACAGCATGGTACTCGCACAAAAACAGACCCGAAGACCAATGGAACAGAATAGAAGATCCAGAAATAAATCCACAGGCCTACAGCCAGCTGATATTCGACAAAGGAGCCAAAGACATACAATGGAAGAAACACAGCCTCTTCAACCGCTGGTGCTGGGAAAACTGGGCAGCCACATGCAGAAAACTAAAAGTGGACCCCAGCCTATCACCATGCACCAACATCAACTCAAAATGGATTAAAGACCTTAACATTAAACCTGAATCTCTGAAACTACTGCAGGACAAAGTAGGAGAGACACTTGAACTAATAGGCACAGGAAGAAACTTCCTGAACAGAGTCCCAGGGTCACAACAAATTGGAGAGAGACTCGACAAATGGGACTACCTTAAAATAAAAAGCTTCTGTACAGATAAAGCTATTGCAACCAAGCTATAAAGACAACCAACTAATTGGGAAAAAATATTTACCAGCAATATATCAGGCAAGGGGTTAACATCCTGTATATACAGGGAACTCAAGAAACTAATCCCTCCCAAACCCAACAAACCAATTACTAAATGGGCAAGGGAACTAAAGAGGGACTTCTCAAATGAAGAAATAAAAATGGCAAAGAAACACATGAGGAAATGTTCATCATCCCTGGTGGTGAAGGAAATGCAAATAAAGACAACCCTGTGATACCACCTTACCCCAGTCAGAATGTCCCACATCCACAAATCAGCCAACAACAAATGCTGGAGGGGATGTAGAGAACGAGGAATGCTATTACACTGCTGGTGGGAATGTACACTCATACAACCACTTTGGAAAGCAGTCTGGAGGGTCCTTAGAAAGCTAAAGATTGACCTCCCTTACGACCCAGTCATACCACTTCTAGGCATCTACCCTGAACAACAGGAACCAATATACAAGGACACGTGCACCTCCATGTTTATTGCAGCACTGTTCGCAATAGCTAGGATATGGAAACAACCTAGATGCCCCACCACAGATGAATGGATCCAAAAATTGTGGTATCTATACACAATGGAATATTATGCAGCCATTAGAAATGACAAAATAATGGCATTTGCAGGAAAATGGATGGAGCTAGAAGGAATCATGTTGAGCGAGGTAAGCCAAGAACGAAGAGACAAACAGTACATGGTCTCCCTGATAAGTGGATGATAAATCCAAAATGTTAGGTGATATGACAAAACTAACAGGACTTAAGAAACAAAGAACTCCCACTCATATGGTTGAACCACTACCAAATATCCCCATGCTGCTGATCACATATATGGTATATAACATGTGAGCACCGTTATATATTACAGACTGTGATAGACAATTTGCTCCAGGAAAGTTAGAATGAACTTGTGACTTTAAATGAGCATCATTATTCCACAATATGGTGAATTTCCGGAAATTAAGTAATCACTTAATCACAATCAAAAAAAAAAAAAAAAAAAGAACCTTGGGGAAGGGAGGGAGGGAGGGGATGGTAGGGAGAAAACAATGGAGGGGGTAACAATGTTCAAGAGGAAGTGTACTCATTACCTCACTCATGTAACTGTAACCCTCTGTATAGTATCTTTACAATAAAAAAATTAAAAAAAAATGTACCAGAAAGATCAAGCCAACTCCTCTTGGATGGTTTGCAACAATTAACTAGGATAATTGCTAAGCTCCAATTGATCCGCCCTGTGGCAAAGAACTGTCTGCGCTCAAGCTACCAGAACGGCCAGGCAATGGCCTGACACTGAGGAGAAAGGAAAACCCATCAACCTCAAAAAGTCAGCCTCTTCCCTTGAGGGCAGCCAACAGTCAATTCTGACCCTGATATGAACATTATCCACTTCCCATGGGACCACAAAAATCCCCTAAGCAAATCTGAAATGTCCCAATATACAAAGCAATTCAAGCATGCATAGATTTGCCAGGAGGTGAGAAAGGTAGAGTGATGTGATTGTGCAGGAAAATGTAAATCCAAGCCAGGAGCTGGTAACTCACACCTGTAATTCTAGCTACTCAGGAAGCTGAGATCTAAGAATTCTAGTTCTAAGCCAGCCCACCCAAGAAAGTCTGCAGGACTCTTATCTTTAATGAACCACCAAAAAGCCAGAAGTGGAGCTGTGGATTAGGTGGTAGAATACCAGCCATGAGTGAAAAACAACTAAAGGACAACACCCAGGGCCTGAGTTCAAGAGCCACGATCTGAACATGCACACACATGTACATGAAGAAAAATCATCATTTATTCCATATGCAGGTACACATACGTGAGACATGAGTGAGTTTCAAAGAGGCAAAAACAATTATTATCACAGTTTGGGCTGCAAGAAATAGCACGTCCTATCAGAAAGAAGTAGAGAAGGAATGTATGTGGCATTCTGCCCTCAGTGGACAGCGCTCTGGGAAATTTTGGGGATCCCTCTACCTGGACACCTCTATACTCCTAGAGGATCAAAGGTGGCAAGTTCCTCAAGAACCAGAAATTGACCTTTCACCCCATCCAAGGGACCAGAAGCTCCAAGAGGATCTTTGCACTCACTCCCCAAGGAATTCACAGGGTCTGAGACAGAAATAGGACAGGTAAAGAATAGGGAAAAGGGTCAGGGAGTTCCAGGGGTCCCTGTGCAAATGGCAAAACATGAAAGGGACTGACCTGAGTAAAAACAGCAGGATCAGCAGGTGGGGGTGAGGGAGGGGAGCAGAAGTGATGAGGGAACCGGTCCTACAGAAAGAATCACACCCTGGGGATACAGGCTTGTGCAAACAGGGTACTACCCAGAAAGAGAACAAGGTCAGAGGACAGGAGAGGGCAATGGAAAGGCAAGCAAACTGTAAAGTATGGAAAATAGAAATAAGAGTTTCATAATGGGCACTAAGGGCCCTGGGTTCTAATTCTGACTCTGCTTAGTGGTCCTTGGAGCCTCAATTTACCCCATCTGGGTGGGGGAGGAATGGAAAAAAGTGCAGAGTCTTCAGGGGCTGCCTCTGAGGACACCGACAGGAGGAGGAGGAGAGAGAAGGAGCCAAAGGTTTGAAGTGAAACCAGATCGCCCCACCTAGCCCCACCATACCCAAGGCACTCACCTGTCCCACCGGGGAGACCATGCTGCTCCCGACCTCCCTCCCGGGCATGCCTTTTGGCTGCCGCACGTGGTACAAAGCCAACAGCCTCATGTTCGGCAGGAAGACCAGGGCCACCAGTACCAGAGTCACCGCCTGCAGAAGCCGCTTCTCCTTATGCCTCATCGGGACAGTCAGCTGCGCCCTACCGGTTCCACCCACTCCAGGCTCCGCGCCCGTCCACGTGAACGCCTGGCGGCTTCGGCAGCAGCTCTGCAAGAACAAGCGGCTGCAGCACTGGCCCCAACATTCGCCAACCAGGGAACCGGATGCTACCACTAAGTCACCGCCATGGGGGGGGGGGGTCTTTTCCGCCAACACCGATGTCGGGCACCGTGGAGCAGCCAGGCCTGCAACACCCTCTTACAGACTTTCTAGCAAACACCTGTAGACGTCGATCTCCATCTTCTCGTGAAGGGTTTCAGTCTACCCGGGGTGACCCTGACATCCGATGTTAGGGCTCCCCACTCCTGAGTCGCAATGGTGCAGCCCGCTCCGCCCCGGCTCCCCTACCTGGAGAAGCAGTAAGAAAGTGCCAGAGTTGGGTTGTTGGGCTCTGACTGGTGCACACTGAGTGGTGGTGCACCGGGTGCATTTAGTGCGGTTCCTGTGCACCCCAGGATCTGATCCTGGCCTCAAGTCTGCTGGGCAAGGTTCGGTCCAGGGATTTGAGCTCCTCCTGCTTTGCTTCTATTGCTGGAGCCCTGCCGATGCACAGCAGGGGTTTGGGGCTCTCCACTTGCCTTGGCCCAGGCCTGAAAACACCAAGACCTGCTTTGACCCTGGGATCTTAGTGTCCTCAGCCATGGAATGTGGTCCACACTGTGATCTGTGTGCACTGTTCCACGAACTCTGGGTTTCTTCCTATCAAAGACCCCAGATGTTGGGTGAGTGTACACTTATGTTTAGAACTGAGTTCAGTCAGTGCCCTCTGCCCTGTGACACCTGCCTGCTCTCCCTACCAAAGTGGTGGGGAGGTGACCCGAACCTGTACTTCGGCCCCTTCCACATGCAGGTCCAGTACCACGCATCCTCTGGACACTCAGCCTGTGCATGGAGCCCTTCTCCAAACTTTCGGTTCAGGGTTTGTCTCTATTCAGCCCTATTTGGCAAAGCATCAGCTGGCACTCATATGCCAGACCCTGTACCAGGCTCCAGGAGGACGTGCAGGAACCCCAAGCCCTGGGAGTTAAAATGACTGGGCTGAAATACTAAACAAACATGCAGTCACCCAAGACTGCTAATGGGTGCATCACAATGCTGAGGGATCTGAAGAAAGACTTCCTGGACCACAGAGAATCTGGACTCCTTGCTCCAGTGCTAATCCCTTAACTGCTTCTTCCCTGATACCCTATTCTCTGCCACACTCCACACATGCCCTCTTGATGTTCTGCTTTTCCAGCTCGGCCACTGACCCTAGTGACTTACCACCCCCAGCTCTAGACCAGTCTGTCAGCTTTGTCTGCCCAGGCTGACTTTGAACAGGGATCTTCAGATCTCAGCCTCCTGAGTAGCTAGAATTACACTCAGAAGCCATCAAGCATCCAGGTTCACCCAAAGGTTTAGATAGAGGAAGAAGTTTCTAGAGAAGAGAAGAGCAAATTTGCAAAAGCTACTCAGGAGGCTGAGATCTGAACATCCCTGTTCAGAGTCAGCCTGGGCAGACAAAGCTGACAGACTCCTGTCTGCAATCAACTAGCAAAAAAGCTCCAAGTGAAGGTTTAACCCAAGTGGTAGAACATCTGCCTGAGGAAAAAGCCAAGCAAGGGCATAAGATCCTAAGTTCAAGCCCCAGCACTAGCACATGTGTGCACACATACACACTCACACACACACACATGTACAACTAAACCTTTGTGTGGCTCTCTCCATCTTCTCAGGGAGTAGATCAGTTGTTCTGCCTCAGCAAGCTTTACCCCAGCCGGTTGATCTAAATAAAATATGAACTTCTTTCCTCTCCAGTTACTTGATTTTTCCTCAGAGGAGCTCTCAGTTTGAGCCTCCTTTACAGTGTGTGAACTACAAGCTCACACTCTATTCTATTACACCCTTATCTCTAGCAGCCCCTGCTTCCTTTTATTGAAAATCAGAAACCTGGCTCTGCTTCTGGGCACAGGAGTTTGCAAAAGGGTCCTCCCTCTTCCCTGGGCCAAGCAGCCCAAGTAGAGCTGAGACCTGAGGATTTTAGCTCATACACTCCTCAACCATGGGAAGGTAAACGGAGGACCTTCCTAGGAAAGGCACATTTTAACTACTACATTCAGTAATTACTGCTTGAGCAAAGTATAGCAATGAAGGTCATAACAAGAAGGAAACAATTTGGAGTCTCCTCTTCCGCTCTCCTCCTCTAGCTCCCTAGAGGACTCCAAAGGAAATTGGATTTGAGGTGTTTTGTCTTATTTTTTTTTTTATTTATTTATTTATTTTATTTTCCCTCAGTCACTTGATCAAAGCTGCACACACCAGCCCAGTCTTCCCACCATAGAGACTTTGCTCTAAGAATCCAGCTTTAATCTTGGACCTCTTTCATCACTTTTACAATATAGGTTGCACCAGCAGAGGGAGGGCCTTCTGGGCCTTTATCTTCCTCCCAGTGACAAGACTACTCCCAGGGGGGAAAAACCACTGACTGAAACTGAACCAGAACTGGTACTTTCAGGACTGAGCTCTCCTATTGGGACTGTCGTGGGCATTAAATGAGATAATATATAATAAAGTGTTATCTAGCCCTGATGACTGTTAGCTACTCAGGAAGCTGAAGTGTGAGGACTGGGGCTTGAACTCAGTGCTTTGGGCCCTGTCCTTGAGCTCAAGGCTAGTGCTACACCTTTAGCCACAACATCACTTCCAGCTTTTTCTTGAGAGTTTATTGGAGATAAGAGTCTCATGGACTTTCATGCCCAGGCTGGCTTTGAACCTTGATCCTCAGATCTCAGCCTCCTGAGTAGCTAGAATTATAGGCATGAACCACCAGGGTTTGGCTGCCCCCCAAGTTTCTGATGTCACCTCCCCTCATTCTCTTTCTCACTCAGAACCAGCCACACACCTCTTCCTCCTGGTCCTGAGTTCACTGCAGCCCAGAAACTTTCACCTTAGCTATTGCCTCTGACTGGTGTTTTTTTTTGTTTTTGTTTTTTTTTTCCATACTGCCCCCAAGGCTGGCTCCCTGTCATCCTACAGGTCTTGGCTTCAATGCCACCTCTTCACAGAGACCCTGTGTGTGTGTGTGTGTGTGTGTGTGTGTGTTTCTGGGATTTGAACTCAGGACCTGGGCACTGTTGCTTAGCTTTTTTCCCCCTCAAGGCTGGCATTCTACCACTTGAGCCATAGCTGACACTTATAACTTATTGCTAGGTAATTTGAGATAAGAAGTTCACAGATGTTGGGGCTGGGAAGGTGGCTCAGTGGTAGAGTGCTTGCCTTGCACGCATGAGGCCCTGGGTTCGATTCCTCAGCACCACATAAGCAGAAAAAGCTGGAATTGGTGCTGTGGCTCAAGTGGTAGAGCACTAGCCTTGAGCTGAAGAGCTGAGGGACAGTGCCCAGGCCCAGAGTTCAGGCACCATGACTGGCAAAAAAAAAAAAAAAAAAGAATTTCACAGACGTTTTTGTCTAGGCTGACTTCGAATCATGATCCTCAGATCTCAGTCTCCTGAATAGTTATATTTGGAGGCGTGAACCACCAGTGCTGGATTCACAAGGCCTCTTTTAAGCACCCTGACCTGCACTTTTTATCTTACTATGGTTGGTTCATATATTTGTGCATTTACTTGATTGTCATTGGGCTTTCCAAAACAGATGATTGGTTTTGCCGTGGGTGGGTGCCTTGTCTGCTCCTAGCCTACACTGTGGACTGTTCACACCTGACATATACCTGATAAATGGTGAATCTCTCTCTCCTCCCACTGTCTCCTTGCTACCCCATTTTTAATTATTTTTTGTTTGGTTCTGGGACTTGGACTCAGGGTCTGGGTGCTGTCCTGTCCCTGAGTTTTTTGCTCAAAACTGTCACTCTATCACTTGAGCCACAGCTACACTTTGAGCTACCTATTGTTGGTGGCTCACACCTGTAATCCTAGTTACTTAAGAGGCTAAGATCTAAGGAACTCAGTTCAAAGTCAGCCAGAGCAGAAAAGTCTGTGAGACTCTTATCTCCAGTTTATCACAGAAAAAAACTGGAAGTGGTGCTGTAGCTCAAGTGGTAGAGTGCTATCCTGGAGCAAAAGTAACTTAGGGACAGCACCCAGGCTCAGAGTTCAAAACTGGCAAAAATAAAAAAAAAATAAAAAAAAAAATCTGGCTTCTAATAGTGGTCCTCAGATCTCAGTCTCCTGAGTAGCTAGGATTACAGGCATGAGCCACCAGGGTCCAGGTCCCTTTTTATTTATTTATTTTAACAAACTGCTTATACATGGACTGTGTTTCCAGTTTTCCATCTTGTTATTAGTAACTGGAAATGTCACCCAGAGGAGAAGTAACAGGTGCAGGTCTTCAAAACCTTCCTGGTGAGGATACAAAACCTTTCCTACTATCTGTCCTTACCTTGGAATTTTTAGGGATCTTCAATGCTAATGCCATTCATCATGGGACCTCAAGCTAATGAGGCTAAAGCCTTGAGCCAAGGGTTGTGAAAGAAGAATGGATCCACCAGGCTAAAGGCACTTGTATATGGGTCAAAATGATTGATTGATTGATTGTGTTTATGTGTGTGCTGGTACTAGGGCTTGCTCTCTTGCTTAGTTTTCTGCTCAACCACTTAGCCACACCTTCATTTCTGGCTTTTCATTGTAGTTGTTATTTAACTGGTTAATTGAAGATAAGGTTTTTTGCCCAGACTGACTTTGAACTACAATCCTCAGATCTCAGCCTCCTGAGTCGCTTTGATGACAGGCATGAGTCACCAGTGCATGGCTTGTTTTTAATATTGTTTAACGAACTGCTTATTCACAGACTGTGTCTCCAGTTTCCCACCTAATCATCAGAAATCTTTAGCCCCCATTTCCTTATCTACTAAATCAGAAGGAGTGTAATGGTGTGATTTCCAGGCTGGAAACTGAGAGATCTGCTTAGCCAAAAGCAAGCCTGAAAAAATGTGTGTCTCTGGATCTCCAGTGAGTCCTTCTCCTCTCTTGGGGCTCACCAAGCTCAACTAACACATTCCTGGAGAATCCTGATCTCCTTGGACAAAAGAAAATAATCTCCCCTCCCACACTTCTTATGTTTTGTGTGTGTGTGTGTGTGTGTGTGTGTGTGTATGTGCATATGTGCTTGCATGCACTTACAGCTAGCTCTTTATTACTTGAGCCACAGCTCCATTTCTGGTGAGTGTGTGTGTGTGTGTGTGTGTGTGTGTGTATGTGTGTGTGTGTGTGTGTGTATGTGCATATGTGCATGCACACACTTACAGCTAGCTCTCTATTACTTGAGCCACAGCTCCATTTCTGGTGTGTGTTTGTGAGTGTGTGTATGTATGCTTATTTGGAGATAAGAGTGTCTTGGACTTTCTTGTCTAGGCCAGGTTCAAACCAAGATCCACCAACCAGAGGCTCCTGAGTAGTTAGGATTACAGGCATGAGCCACCACACCCTGCTGTGTGTACTTTTAACTTTGGCTTCCTTACTCAAGGACACACCATTAATGGTTGCTGTTAAACACTTGACATTGGGCTTTCCCATTGAGCTGTAAGCCTCAAGAGGAGGACCATGTGCACATTTTGCTATTTCTTGTTTGGTTTTAGTAGCCTTTATTTTTTAGAACAATTTTAAGTTCCCAACCAAATGGAGCAGATGGTACTTAGATGTTTTGTATTCCTTTACACCTCCTCCCACACACACTCATGAAAGCATGCATACTAATATTGATGAAAGTCACTTCCCGCCTTTTCTGTGATCAATTGAAGAGACTCACTGACTTTTCTGCTCTGGAAGGCTTTGAACCCTGATCCTCTGATCTCGGCCTCCTGAGTAGCTAAGATTACAGGCTTGAGTCACTAACACTGGGTGTCTGTGAGATTCTTATCTTACTACATTATTAACTACACTACTTAACAAGTTATTATCCAGAGCTTATAGTGAACATTCGGGTTCACACTTAGTGTTGTGCATTCATTGGCTCTGGACAATTGTGTAATGACATGTTCACCATTGCAGAATTGTATAGAGTTTCACTGCCCTAAAAGAAAAATTCTTTACAGACAGGTGGTGGTGGCTCTCGCTTATAATTCCCAGTGGGAGTGGCTTACACACCTGTAATCCCAGCTACTAGTCCAAAGCCAGCCCAGTCAGAAAAGTTTGTAAGACAGGTATCTCCAATTAACCACCAAAAAACCAGACAGAGCTCTGAGTTCAAGCCCCATGATCAACAACAACAACAAAAAATCCTTTCTATTCTCCCCTCTTTATTCCTCTTCCTCTTTCCCCAACCCTACTTGTGGCAAGCACTGATCTTTTTATGGGGTATATAACTTTTGTGCTGGCTATATAATTTTCCTTTTATAGCATGTCATATAATTGGTAACCTTTTAAGAATTAGTATCATTTATTTACAAATTGCATTTAGGGTTCTGCTTTGGGGTGTGTGTGTGTGTGTGTGTGTGTGTGTGTGTGTGTGTGTGTGTGTGTGTGTGTGTGAGTGTGTGTGAGTGTGTGTGTATACAGGTGTGCGCGTGCATGTCCACCAGTCCTGGAGCTTGAACTCAGGTTCAAGCTCAGGTCTTTGAGGTTTTTTGTTCAAGGCTATCACTCTATTATACCACTTGAGCCACAGCTCCATTTCTGGTGTTTTTGGTGGTTAATTGGTTATAAGCATCTCCCATACTTCCTGTTTAGGCTGGCCTCAAACCATGATCCTTAGATCTCAGCCTTTTGAGTAGCTAGTTACAGGCATGAGCTGCTAGGTCCCAGCTCTTTCAAGTCTTCTTTTTTTTTTTTTTTTTTTGGCCAGTCCTGGGGCTTAAAATTGGGGCCTGGGCTGTCCCTGAGCCTCTCTGTGCTCAAGGCTAGTGCTCTACCACTTGAGCTATATAGCACCACTTCTGGCCTTTCCTATATGTATGGTACTGAGGAATTGAACCCAGGGCTTCATGCACACCAGGCAGGCACTCTACCACTGAGCCACATTCGTAGCCCTCTTTCAAATCCTTTTATTTAAACTTCTGGGGCACAGTCTTGCAAAGCAGGATGGGAGTAAAAGGGTCAGACAGAGAACACCACTCTAGAGTCTGTATTTAGTGGAATTTTAGCTCCTACTTTGAATAAAAATAAGAGACTTTCAGGGTATGTATTTGAAATGACCGTTAGTTAGGGAATTGCCTCTCTGTGTCCTGGAGTCCACTTTGTCATTTCCAAAATACAATGCCAATTAAATCAACCAAACCTGCCAACTGTAAAGGGAAATTATTCAATCAAGACACTGCAAGAGGGGCTGGGAAGGTGGCTCATAGTAGAGTGCTTGCCTTGCATTTATGAGGCTCTGGGTTCGATTCCTCAATACAACATAAGCAGAAAAAGCTGGAAGTGGCACTGCTCAAGTGGTAGAGCACTAGCCTTGAGCTGAAGAACTGAGGGACAGTGCCCAGGCTCAGAGTTCAGGCCCCATGAATGACCAAGAAAAAAAGATACTGTAAGATGCCTCAAGGAGGCTAGTCTCTGAAAAAGCAAACGGAGAAGGCTACAAATCTCAAATAAATAGACTGTGTCATTTGGTAGTACATTATTGAGAGCCCTGCAGGGAGTCTCTCTGCATGATAAGCTTGACTATCTCGCTGGAACATCTCTCGAGGCTATTTACAGAATCTGGTCTTTGCATCCTGCCCCAAACAAAGACCAGGTAGCTGCTATTGACCACCTTTTCACACTGCCCTAAGCAAGCATCCTGCAGCTGCTACGCCCAATGAAAAAGTTTCCTTATTCTAAGCATATAAATACCCCAGTGTGAAAAATAAAATTTGGCAGCTTGATCAGAATCCTTGTCTTGCTGTCCTTCTTTGTGTCTCTTGTCCCTTCATTCCTTCTCGCTTAGGTTCACCGCCTTCATTGAAGTCCTGCGGGTCGGGACAACTGGCGCCCAACGTGGGGCTTGAGCCTCTAACTAAGGAAGGAACGCCGTCCTCCGGGAAAACTTGGCCAAGTACAGTCCAAGATCGCGAGATCGCCTCGACAGACCCCACCGAGAGACAGATCCAGGAGGAGAGTGGGGACGGCGCATGGTAAGTGACCCACTATGGGACAAGCAATATCGTCACATGATCTATTTCTGTCAGACCTCAAGGAGGCCTTCAAGACATGGGGAACGCGGGTTAAGAAAAAGGACTTAGAATTATTTTTCTCATTCATAGAGGACTTGTGTCCTTGGTTCTCCTTTGAAGGAATCATAGATGCAAAAAGCTGGCAAAGAGTAGGAGATTGTTTAAAAGATTATTATGAAACCTTTGGTTCAGAAAAGGTTCCTGCTACGGCCTTTTCCTATTGGAATTTGATTAATGACATTTTAAAATGCTCTCTGTTTGATAGTGGAATTTTAAAACTTGTAAAAACGGGAGAGGAGGTTCTCGAACATGCCTCTCGGCCCCCCGTGGCTCGCCCACGGTTGTATTAGATCTTGAAACTCCTTCTCAAAAGGTAGACGAACATTATTATCCTGTACCCCAGGCTGCCCATTCCCCTCAGAATAATTTAAATCCCGAGGAGGAGGCCACCCTGGAAGAGGAGGCGGCCCAATATCGTCAGCCTGATTGGCCCCCCTTACTCAGTCACCCCCTACCTCAGACTAAACCCTCTACCTCAAATATTCCGCATTCCTCCTATGCACCCCCTCCCTTTTGTGACCTGGCCTTCCAAGGGCCCACTGCCCCTCCAGATCCAGATGTTTTTTCTCCCCCCCCTTTACCTAACCTGGCACCTTTACGTGAGACTCTTCAACATAGGCGAGAACACCTTCAACTTTTAAAAGAACTGAGGTTCCTTGATTATGAACTCCGCACACTGGCCTTGGCCAATACGCCAAAACCGCCTGATAAAATTAAGGTTAGATCAGGCCATCAATCAGTTCTCGCCTTTCCAGTAACTCGGAGCCAGACAGATAGGACCTCAGAGGGTGAGGAGGACGAATCAAAAGAGGAGGAAAAAGAGGATGAGGAACAGGATACTGGGGATGAAGAGGAACAACCCACCCAGGGAAAAGGCCAACAAGAGTATAAGAGGCTTAGCCTCCGGTTTGTTGAAAAGCTTAAAAATGCATGTGCCCAATATGGCCCGACTGCCCCTTATACTTTAGCCTTATTAGAAAACCAAAGTGTGTGCTGGCTCACCCCTAATGATTGGAAGTTCCTGGCCCGTGCCACCCTTAGTGCGGGTGATTTTGTTTTATGCAATGCGGACTTTAAGGAACAATGTAGAGAGACCGCACAAAAAAATTTGGCTAAAACATCTTCAGAAACCTGGACCTATACTAAACTTTTGGGTAATGCGCCCTTCGATACCAATGCTAAACAGGCGCGCTTTCCTACCGGACTTTTGGCACAAATTCAAAACGCTGGCCTTTATGCTTGGAAGCGTCTCCCTCAAAAGGGATCGGCTACTACTTCCCTGGCAAAGGTTAGACAGGGGCCAGAGGAACCCTACAGTGACTTTGTCTCACGGCTTAACTTGGCTGCAGAAAGGCTTCTTGGGCCTAGTGAAAGTGAAAGTGCCTTTGTTAAACATCTTGCCTTTGAAAATGCTAACCCGGCATGTCAAGATGTCCTCCAGCCACGTAAAAACAAGGGTGACCTCTCTGAGTTTGTCTTTGTGCTGGAGTAGGGACTGCTCACATCATAGGCGCTGCTTTTACCAAGGCATTTCAAAGTTCAGTCCCGGGCTTGCTCGCTTACTTGCTTTAATTGTAAACAACCTGGTCACTTTGCACATGAATGTCCCTTCAGCAAACAAAGACAAGGGGCAATGCCCTCCCAAGCTACAGGTAGACCACTCCCTGACACTCTTTGTCTTTGTCAAGAACAAGCAGCCCCAAGGTGGCTGCCAGAACGCTTGAAAACAGGTTAATGGCTTACCACAACCCAGGGGAAACCTTCCCCCTGAGGATGATTCCTTTTCTCTTGCAGATGCAGCTAGAACTCCAGACATGGACCATCCTGTTTGAATTTATTAAATAACAGATTAATCTCTTGGTTTCTAAGCCCATACAGGTTCATCACCATACACATTGCCTTGATATGGCAGACTGCGGCATTGAAATCTAGGATTTACCCCAGGCTTTTAATTAGTGTTTTGCCATGAGCTTGTTCCAGTGGGAAACAGCCCCCCTTCTTTTTCTTATTTAGAAAACCCTTCTTATTCATAACTCCTGACCATTCAATGGGCAAGACCTATTGCCATAAGGGATAGGTTCGCCCCTCCTCCTATAGGCCCCTCCGCTTGGGGGAGGATGCACCTATGGGAGGAAGAAAAAAATGCTCTAATCAAGGGTGCAGGTAAGACTGCAGGGGGATGGATCCGCGAGATCCCCAAACCCAAGATCCCTGAGTGGCAAGCTCTGGTGCATGACGGTTGGCATGCATACCCACAAGCCGTCTCCTCAAAAAACATGCCAGGGCCTGTAAAAATTCCCCTCCCCGAGTGAGGACGCTCGCTTGGAGCAGAGAAAAACCCTGGGCCCTTAGAGGAACAGAGCCTCTGTCACCCCCTCAAAAAGAGCAGGCAACAATTGATGTCAATTTTCTAAATAAGAAAGGGGGAGATGTTGAGAGCCCTGCATGGAGTCTCTCTGCATGATAAGCTTGACTATCTCGCTGGAACATCTCTCGAGGCTATTTACAGAATCTGGTCTTTGCATCCTGCCCCAAACAAAGACCAGGTAGCTGCTATTGACCACCTTTTCACACTGCCCTAAGCAAGCATCCTGCAGCTGCTACGCCCAATGAAAAAGCTTCCTTATTCTAAGCATATAAATACCCCAGTGTGAAAAATAAAATTTGGCAGCTTGATCAGAATCCTTGTCTTGCTGTCCTTCTTCGTGTCTCTTGTCCCTTCATTCCTTCTCGCTTAGGTTCACCACCCTCGTTGAAGTCCTGCGGGTCGGGACAGTACATCAGCCAGTAGAGTCAGCTGCAGACATTAGATACATAAAGAGAACCAGCCTCTTGGCCCTATCACAGAATTGTCAGAACTTAGAAAACAGAGTGTTGCCTGTTAAATTACTTTTCATTTCAGTATGAGGAAGAACAAAGTACAAATTAAATTTAGATGTGGAGTGCCAGTCAAAAGGATCTTCCTAGCAATCTGAATTTCTTTAAGGGTGTCTCCCTTCTGTGGGCACCCCTATAAATGAGGGAGTTGGATACTATGCAGGACCCAGTCCTACATGTTAGAATCTGCTAAGGACTTAAAAAACCCTGGAGGGGCTGGGAAGGTGGTTCAGTGGTGTGAGTGCTTGCCTTGCATGCATGAGGCCCTGGGTTCAATTCCTCAGCACCACATAAGCAGAAAAAGCTAGAAGTGGTACTATGGCTCAAGTGGTAGAGCGCTAGCCTTGAGCTGAAGAGCTGAGGGACAGTGTCCAGGCCCAGAGTTCAGGAACCATGACTGGCAAAAAAAAAAAAAAAGAAATGTACTTTAAAAACCCTGGATATAGGACTGGGAACCACCTTAGAGTGCTTGCCTAGCATGAATGAAGTCCTGGGTTTGATTCCTTAGTATTATGTAAATAAAGCCAAAAGTGGCACTGTGGTTAAAGTGGTAGAGCACTAGCCTTGAGCAAAAAGAAGCTTGACAGTGCCCAGTCCCTGAGTTCAAGCCCCAGGACTGGCAAAAAAAAAAGAGCCAAAAACCCTGGGGCACTGGTGGCTTAACTCATACCTGTAATCCTAGCTACTCAGGGGACAGGGAACTGAGGATGGTGTATCAAAGCTCGGCAGAACAGGGAAATCTCTGAGACTCTTATGTTCACTTAACCAGCGAATAACCAGAAGTGGAGGTGTGGCTCAGATGAGAGAGTGCTAGCCTTGAGCACAAAAGCTAAGGGACAGTGCCTAAGCCCTGAGTTCAAGCCCTAGTACCAGCACACACAAATAAAAACAAATCCTAGTTGTTCACCCTCTATCCCAGGCCAATAAATCAGTAAGGCTGGAACTTGACCCAGCCATAGCCTAGTGATTTCTCTTGATGGTCATTTTGAGAGGTCACTGTCCCACCAATTGTTTTCTGAGCTTTAAAACACCACTAGGCCTTTTCATTTAAGCAGTAGGTCAGCTGACATTCCACTAGATGGCACCTTCCAGCAAACTTCTGTGGGACCAGAGAGATCTTGCTCTGGCTCTAATGTCAAAGGATGTACAGAAAGCAGGGCATGGTGGTCTTTGCTGGCAATAAGGGGTCTGCCATGGATGAAAAGATTGAATTTGTTGAATAGCAACTGGCTGGTGAGTGTAGGAGCCACAGAAAGATAAGACTGGTCCTTGTTAGGAAACAGGCCAGGAAAGGAGACAGCTCCAATCTAATCAGAACTGATTCCACTCTGTCCTGCTGGCTTAGACAATCAGAACACTCTATTCTCTGGCTACAGGGATCAGTCCAGAGGGGAGCATCTGGACTCCAGAAGACAAATGTGAAACAAGAGGTGCAATTCTGCAGGTGTTATGTAGATTAAGTCAAGGAAATAGTAGCCTCTCCATTCAGATGAGACAGTATTGGATGTAAGTCTCCATGTGAGGCTTATCCAGGACATCTTGCTTAGGCTCAGCCAGACCATACAGAATACCTCCCTGAGCTTCTTTGTTTTGTTTTCCTGTTGGGTTCAGGGAGAGGAGGTAGGGGACCTGTCAAGGCCAAGGTTTCCTGTGGTACTCAGGAGCCCCTTGGGAACTAAGACTATTGCAGAAAGCATGATTGAATGGTGTGTGCAGGGGAAGCCTGATGCCAGCAGAAAGCTGCTGGTTTGTTTGTTTGCCCTGTTGTGTTTACACAGGATTCTGATAGATAACAGGACATCAGGAAGTTCATGACATTACCCTAGTGATCAGTGTGAAGACCTATTCTTCTTTTTTTTGATATGGGGCTTGAACTCAGGGCCTGGGTGCTGTTCCTGAGCCCCTTTGTGCTCAAGGCTGGTGCTTACCACTTGAGCCCCAGCACTACTTATGGTTTTTGAGTGGCTAATTGGAGAGAAGAGTCTTACTGGGACTTTTTCCCGGGCTTGCTTTGAACCATGATCCTCAGATCTCAGCCTCCTGAGTAGCTAGGATTACAGGCATGAGCCACTTACACCTGGCTGAAGACCTGTCCCTGAGTATCCTTAATCCATACTGCTTCCTGATATCCTGTTACTTACCTCTTGAATCTGACCTTTGATCATAAACTGAGACCACTCCAAGCTAACACATCCTCTCTGACCCATTAAAAGCAGAGGACAGAAGCTCAAGTGTTCTATCCCAGATTCCCCTCATCTCTCTCTTGACAAATGCATGCACAGAAGTCTTTTCTACTGTCACTGGACAGAATGGGCTCAGAGCCACAGTAAAGTGATGTTCTGTTGGTGGTGGTTTGTTTTTCTCCAGATCTCTATCTAGCATTGTGCCACAGGTTGGCTGTGTCCACAAGCAATGCCCCAGTTCCTCTCACACAACCTTCTTGAAACTACCTTGTCTCTGGGTTTCCATCACTGCCCTTCCCAGCACCTGACAGTTCTAGGGCTGAGCAGCCCATACTGTTTCTAGCCTAATGTGACTACATTATCCCTTGCGATCACCCCTACCTTATCTTATTGTTCTACGCAATTCTCAAACTTTCCAGAGTAAGAATACCAAGCCCCTAATTTTTTCTGAGAAAAAGTCAGAGGAAAATGGAGCTGAGAAGTAACACAGTTCAATCCCTGACATCATCTGTGTCTTTACTCCAACTGACCTCCCACACAAAAATTACCTAAGAATGCTGATTTTTTATTGCCTACTAAATGGGAATTTATAATTCCCCTTTAGGCCTGCTCTAGGAGACATATTTCAGATGTCTGCAGAAAGAACTCCTGATTGGCACCCTGTTCTAAAATGGCTAAATTTTCTGCTTTGTGGGCTGGCCTCCACCTCCTCTATGGGCTAGATGTTGACCTAGGATCTGCCTGGCTGGCATCAGAAGGTAGAGGATTAGCTGAGCCATTTAGACTTTCTCAGACTCTGAGATCAAGGAACACACAGGAAAGAAGGAAGCAATTACAGATATAACCTCACTAATTCCCACCAAATCCTAGGTAGGTTCTATTCTCGTTTCCATTTTTCAGATGAGAGAACTTAACCAGCCATCCCCTTTCACACTTATTTACTCATCTATTCAACACATATTTAATAACTTATCAGGCCTGGCATTGGTGCTCATGCCTGTAATCCTAAACTATTTGGGAGGCTGAGATCTTAGGATTGAGGTTCAAAGCCAGCCTGGGCATAATAGTCCATTAAACTCAAGTGCTAGAGAGACGGTCTTGAGCAGAAAAAGCCAAGTGAAAGAAATAAGGCCCTAGCACAAAACAAAGAAGGTTCTTTTCCCACAAACCAATCTATCACACACCAGGCTCTTTAGCAGGTGCTAGGATTCAATGATGGACAGGCAAATGGGTCCCAGTCTCACATAAATCATTCCATGTATAACAATTGTGTTAGGTACCAGCAAGGGAAAAGGTCATTATGGCTGTTACGAGCAGATCTAGTATTAGAACTAATTCTTGCTGGAATCTAAGTTCAATATTCAGGAAAAGTTCCACTATGCTAACTCACCTGGGCTGTTCACCAAGAGAGACACTGGTTTAGCCAATGAACCTCTTGTCCCTAGTTACTGAATATTCTTTCTCTCACTTTCTCTTCTTTTTCCTACCCCCTCAGCAAAAGGCAGACAGTGCAGTATGCTTTGTACATGCATTCTGGCATCAGCTTCAAGTTTGCATAGCAATTTTCAGTGCATTGGGCTACACCTTGCTTTTCTTATATAAACGATCCTGGAGATCACACCATATACATACAGATTTTCCTATTCTTTTCTTCCAACTGTGAAATATTCCATGATGTGAGTGAATTTCAGATAATGGATAGGTTATTTGGAATCATTATTAATTAATTAAAATTATGCCAGAATCAGTAGCTTTGTTTACATTCTGTTCTATAACATGGAAGTAAATCTTTTTCATCTTTTTGATTGTGCTGGTCTTGAGGCTTGAACTGAGGGCCATGAGCTTTTATGCTCATGGTTAACAATCTACCACTTGCACCAAACCTCCACTTTCAGGGTTTTTGTTTTTGTTTTTTTTTTTGTCGGTCGTGGGGCTTGAACTCTGGGCCTGGGCACTGTCCCTCAGCTCTTCAGCTCAAGGCGAGTGCTCTACCACTTGAGCTACAGCACCACTTCCCAGGGTTTTTTTTTTTTAGTTAATTGGAAATAAGAGTTTCATAGGCTTTCCTACACTAAGCTGGCTTCCAACTACAATCCTCACATCTCAGCCTCCTGAGTAGCTAGGATTTCAGGCATGAGCCATTTTAAAACATGTATTTAACATAAAGATTTACACTTCCTAACCCAACACCAATGGTTCATATCTATATTCATAGCATCTCAGGAGCTTGAGACCTGGAGGGTTGGTGTTCAAATCCAGCTCAGGTAGATAAGTCCACAAGACACCCATCTCCAATTAGAGGCAAAAGTGCTGGACTAGAGACAAGACTCAAGTGACAGAGTACCAGCCATCAGCATGTGAGCTAAGCAAGAACAAGAAGCCCTAAGTTTATAACCTCCATCATCTACAAGGTTTTTTTTTTGCCCGTCCTGGGCCTTGAACTTAGGACCTGGGTACTGTCCCTGAGCCTCTTTATGCTCAAGGCTGATGCTCTACCACTTGAGCTACATCATGACTTATGGCTTTTTGTGAGAAGTTTATTAGAGATAAGAGTTTTAAAGACTGAGCTAGCTTTGAGTTTTTATTTTCAGATTCTCAGCTTCCTGAGTAGCTAGGATTACAGGTGTGAGCCACCAGTGCCCAGTAATACTTCTAACTTCTCTTAAAATGTCTAAGATCTCCTGGATGCCAGTGGTTCACACTGTAATCCTAGCTACTCAGGAGGCTGAGATATGAGGACAAAGGTTTGAAGCCAGCCAGAGCAAGACAGTCTATGGGACTCTTATCTCTAGTTAACCACAAAAAAAGCCAGCAGTAAATCTGTGGTTCAAGTCCCTGAGAAAAAAGCTCAGGGACAGAGTCCAGTACTTGATTTCAAGCCTGAGGACCAGCACATAAATATGCAAGATCTGGGCAATACTAGGCACACTGTCCTTCAAGGTAATTACAAGTTGAGGCAGGGGTTATCAGACACTTGACTTTAGAAGTTTAAGCTGGTGAAATTTCATTATGAATATATGAAGGCTTCATAAATTTACAGATGCTGAGGGAAGACTGGAACCCAGTCTCCCAGACTCTGAGTCCACAGACCCTCGTAGCCTCAAGTAGAAAAGGAGGAGAGAGCAAGAGGTGACAAGTTCTAAATATTCTCAGGTTGGGGAAGGACAGGGGTTATTTGAAAGTTGGCTCTGTGCACAAACAGCCAGTTCCAGACTCTGACCACACCACCAATTTATGCTGGAGGAAGGGGCTAGACACTGCAGTCCAACAGACTTGATAGCATCCCAGTTCTGTTCCTGTGTGACCACCGCCTTGTCTCATCACCTCTCTGAGTCTCCTGTCTGGTCTACAGAGCAGGGATGAATGAAAACATTAGGGAAAAATGGAGCAATGCTTAATTCTGTTTTCTCCACCCCTCCCTGCCCTCCATCTCATCCACCAAGCCACATATTTTGAGATTTGTTGTGCTCAGACATCATTGAGCATGCTGACTTGTGGTGGCTTCCCAGAATTTGCATGCAGGCCCACATCATGCTCCATGCTCATCTTTACAGTACAGGCCCATCACTGGCCTGAGTGGGAAAATGGCAGACCTCTGTTCCCTGCAGTGGTCACAAACCTCTACTGTCTTCAGAGCCCTAGTACCTGATGGCTCTGCCTCTCCATGATGGATCCCACAGTGGACATGGAGACCACAGGGACCTACCACCACAGGCGGTGGTCACAGCCTACTGTGAGCAAGGGAAGAGAGGAGGGGGCCTCTAACTGCCCTCCCAACTCAGGCGTGGAAGGCAGATCCCACAGGGATGACCATGAGGGGTCAATCTGACTATTTTAGGGTACAAAGGCAGGCATAGCCCAGGGTGACTCCTCCAGCTGCCCTCAGGCTCATGGCACCATAGCGTTCTCTGAGAAAGAGAGAATCTGCTAATAAATATGGCCTGGCTGCCAACAGGATGACCGTGTGATTCATTTGAGTAATGAAATGCCATTTATTCTTTTAATAATAACAACAACAATATTAATAAATCACTCATACACTTTCCCAGTATTGTTTTCTTTTGCCTGTCCTGGGGCTTGAACTTAGGGCCTGTGTTGCCAGGTTCAGCTGTGGGTCAAGTTCTCTTGCACCAGCATATGGCAAAGGAATTCATACACTTTTCCCAGGCCCTGACTTCAAGCCACAGGACTGGGAAAGAGAACAAGCCCTGGGGCTGAAAACAAACAAACAAACAAAAAACTTAGAGAGTTTGTTGGGTTCTCCTCACCATTTTTTTGGCCAGTCCTGCAATTTGAACTTAGGGTCTGGGTTGTCTCATTCAGCTGTGGGTCAAGTGCTATTGTGCCAGCATAAGACAAAGTAAATTTAAACACCATTCCCAGGCCCCTGACTTCAAGCCCTAGCACTGGCACCAAAATAAATAAATAATGAATTTTTTAAAAACACCTAAAATGGGGGCTGGGAAGGTGGCTCAGTGGTAGAGTGCTTGCCTTGCATGCATGAGGCCCTGGGTTCGATTCCTCAGCACCACATAAGCAGAAAAAGCCAGAAGTGGCCCTGTGGCTCAAGTGGTAGAGCGCTAGTCTTGAGCTGAAGAGCTGAGGAACAGCACCCAGACCCAGAGTTCAGGCCCCATGACTGGCAAAAAAAAAAAAAAAAAAAAAAAAAAAAAAAAACACCTAAAATGTTTGTTGGGACCTCCTTGCCATTTTCTTTCTAATTTTTTTTTTTTTTGCCATTCCTGGGATTTGAACTCAGGTCTTGGTTTCCTGTTTAAGTTGTGTGTCAAGTGATAGAGCATCAGTCTTGAGCAAAAAAAGGTCAGGCACAGTCCCGAGGCCCTCACTTTATGACCCATGACTGGCAAAGGGGGGGGGGAACATAAAGCAAACATAGAATGTTTGTTGAGACCTTCTGGCCATTGTTTTTTGCCAGTCCTGGGGCTTGAACAAAGGGCCTCAACTGCCCAGTTTGTCTGTGGGACAAGTGGTAGTGCCCCAGCCTAGTGCTAAGAAAACTCAGACCGTTCCCAGGTCAAGACCCAAGACTGGCAAAGAGAAAATGCTTCAGTATTTTGAAGGGGGCAAAATATGTAAACCTTTTATTGTGATCTCCACACCACTCATTTTACAGTCCTGGGATTTGAACCTAGGGCCTGGGTTGCCCAGTTCAGCTGTAGTTGAAATGGTAGCATGCCAGCATAGGGCAAACAAATCTCAGGCACATTTCCCAGGCCCTAATTTCAAACCCAAGGCCTGGCAAAAACAAAAACAAAAACGGCACAAAAATTTTATTGGATCTCCCTCTATCCTCTTCCTTTTCATTTTTCTTTCTTTTTTTTTTTTTTTAATCTTTTTTGTTGCAACTCCTGTGATTTGAACTCAGGGCCTGAGTTGAATTTGTTGGGGTGTTGGTGATGTGGTAGATAGAGCACTGGACTTGAGCAAAAGAAGCTCTGAGATAGTTCCCAGGTCCTGCGTTCAAGCTCTGGGACTGGACAAAACAAAACAAAACAAACAAAAAACCCACAAAAACTTTGTAATGATCTGCCTTACATTCTCTTTCTCTTTTTTCTTTCCTTTTTTCTTTCTTTCTTTTTTTCCTACTCCTGGGATTTGAGCGCAGGGTCTGAGTTGCGCTGTTCCCTCAGTTTTTTCACTCCATGGTAGCAATCTAAAAGTTGAGCCACAGCTCTACTTCTAGCTTGAGCTAGCTGTTTGGAGACGTGCTTTTCATGGCCTTTCCTCCTTCTAGGGCTGGACTCCCACTGAGATCTTCCTGATTTCAGCTTCCTGAGGGAGCTAGAATGAGCACCACTGCCCCATAAATGATGAACCAAACAAAAACAAAAACACACAAAAAGTTTGTTGGACTTCCCCTCCATGTTCCTCCTTTTTCATTTTCTCTTTATTTTTGTGCCAATCCTGAGACGTGAGCACCAGTGCCCCACATACAAAAACATACAAAAAATATGAATGAGACTCGAGGAGGAAACAAATGAACACCCCTCTGTCCAGCAGACTCCATCCATCTTCAGTCGGGACATGCATGTCCAGAAAGATATTCTGGTTTGTAAAGTAAAAGATGATTGTCAGGCAGAGTGAGGTATTTGGATGTTAAATAGATTTTAATTTAATATGGAAGAGGTTGTGCACTCTCTATAGCTAAAACGAATTGTAAATGTCAGTCTAGAGCCAGGTTATTATGATAAACTTTTCCTGAGGTTTGGAAGGTACTGTCAAGCCAGGAGGGCACTGATATATAATCTTAATTATATATAGTGAACCAATTAATATATACTTTATATTATATAAAATATAATCATTAAGCTGGGTGCTGGTGGCTCACACCTGTAATCCTAGCTACTCAGGAGGCTGAGATCTGAGGATCATGGTTCAAAGCCAGCCTTGGCAGGAAAGCCCATGAGATTATCTCCAATAAACCACTAGAAGTGGCACTATGGCTCAAGTGGTAGAGCACTTGCCTTGAGCTGAAGAGCGCAGGGACAGGGCCCAAGCCCAGAGTTCAAGCCCCACGACTGACCAAAAAAAATGTATATATATATATATAATAATTATAAAATAATACTAAATATATATTTATGTATAGCACAATACATAAATATATTTAATAAAATGAAGTATATTATAATATAATATAAATGTATACAATATAATTATATAAATATATTAAATTATGTCATATATTAATTAACACACATTTAATATGTTTAATGTAATATTAATATATGTTATGTATTTAAAGTTTAGTATTTGTTGCCAGAGCAGTACTAAACACCTAGACAGCTGCAAGGCACAAACACATTGTATTAGACCTCTGATACTGAAAGATTAAAAATTAGAGTTACCTTTTTACAAATGCTAACTGCTGGTTTTGCTTCTGTAAACTTGCTAGCACTGACCCTTCCCCTCCCTGGAGATATAGAAAAAGCTTCGGAGTCTAGGAGTCTAGGTGTCGGCCCTGGGACAAGCCCTGTAGTCGTAAATAAAGAGCTAATAAATAATTTCCCCAAATGAACAAAGAGTATGTTCCTCGGCATTCCTGTGCAGAAATTCCCAGTTTAGGGGGCTCAAGATAAGGGCCATCTGGTGAGCTCTGCAGACTAGGCCAAATTGTTAATCAATCACAAACCTGTAACACTGTAAATCTCCTAACCCTTATCTCCCAGAGTGCCTACCTTTGTCTGCACTAATTGTCTTATTACAAAGAGTGTTATAAACTTCCCCGTGTAGTAAACTGAGCCAATCCCGGGGAACCTGGGGTCTTATGCTAATCCTGGGGCTTTTGTCTTTAAAAGTGCCTGTAACCGCTGCTCAGGGCTCCCTGTCTGCCCTGGACAGAGAGCCCGTTTGCGCAAACGCCAAATAAACTCCTCTTGCTTATTGCAGCTGCTGGTTTGGAGTCTTGGTTCTTGGGGTGCCCTCCCATTGAAGAAAGCACCCCAGGGGGTCTTGGGTCTTTCAATACTTTTATTTTGTGTGTATTCCTCTGCATTATTTTATTGAATTAACTTTTGGCATTGAATGTCTCTTATATGTCTAAAAGGTATGTTTCATGAAATCTCATTTTCTGGTATTTTTTAATGTTGTCTCTAAGCTTTTACTAATTTCTCAGACTAATTAAGCTATATATACTAGATTTATCATGTTAAGAAAACCATGGAATGGGACAAACACTAGAAAGTTCATTTTTAGCACCTTTAGAACAGTATAATCATATTGAAACTGATTTGTCCTAATATTTATAAATATGATACTTTTTCATATCAAGTTGAGTAGATATTATATAATATACATATATTATGCATAATATACATATATTATGCAGTTACATCAAAACTTTTTATTTTACTTTACAAGCTCACTCACTCCCATGTACATAGTAGGGGGTTTTTGTACACAATCACACATTCATTTAAGTTCTGGATTTATGAGAAATGAATTAGGCCAATATAAAATCTTCATGAGTTAATAAACTTATTTTTGTCAATAGTAGGGTTTGAACTCAAGGCTCAGATTTGCTTGGCTTGTTTGAATAGCACTAAAATACTTGAGCCATGCTTCTAGTCTGGCATTTTACTGGTTACTTAGACATGGAGTCTCATCTTTTCCTGCCCTGGATGGCCTTGGGCTGATGATTAAATTGAACAAATTAATAGTGGCCAATGAACATTCTGAAACTGCAGAGTAGTACCAGATTTGGACAGACCCCTCTGGCTTGGGGTTATCTGTTCCCTTACTTTGTGTCACATCCTCCAGGATTTGCAGAAACACAGAGTCCAGGGATTATAGACTGCTGCTTTCATGCAGAATTATGGGTGAATACTCAACTGATGCAGATATGAGGAGTGACAGAAGCTAATGGCTAGATGTAAGGTGAAGGAATGTGAGAAGAGGACAGGTTACAGAGATAAATATCAGAAACCTATTACCCTCCTCTATAGATAGAGCCTCAGGACTCTCTCCCTTCCAGGCCCTGAGGCCCTCATGCGCTCAGTGTTTCCTAGTCACCCAGTTGAATCTGGATCCTATGTCAATGAATGATGACTAGAAACTTCAACTGAATGAAGGAATTTCCAGTGAATTCTTTTTTATTTTAATGCCAATGACAAAGAACATAAGTATTACAAAGCTTTCCCATGTCCATTCAAATATACAATATATTATACATGTACATGGAATAGATATGTAATATATGGAGTAAATATGCAATAGCTATGTAATAGGCATGTGATAGATAGGCAATATGTATTTGTAATATTAAACGTAATATATGTTTAATATATTAATTTATATATGTCCTTATTGTACCATATGAAGTCTTTGATATTCAATAACATGTTAAATTCAAATAAAGGCCTTACCCCATATGGTTATGGTTTTTATCCCTTATGATTCATATGAAATTGAGTTTGAGCAACAGCTCTAGGCTGGGCCCCTACATGGGTAGGACTTTTCTCCAGTAGAAACTCTATGGGTTTGAGTAAGGTTCCTACAGAGATAAAAAGCTCTGACACTGTAAATATTTATGGGGAAATTCTAAGATGAATGTTTGCTGATGTTTTCTCATATTTCTATACTTAGGAAGAGATATAGAACTCTGCATAGGTGGCAGTTCCTTCATGAGCCACCAGAGCCTTTGGAATCCTTGAAGAAGCATCATTGGCTCATCATCGCCCATAATGAAATTTTTTATTGGGTTCAGTTCCTTAGTTGTGTTAGACTCTTGAGTTAAATTTAGAAGTTCATTTGAACTTTAGAGTATAATCTCACACAGGCAGGATAAGTGCATGGAACTTTACCTGCCACAGGATGAGGCAGAATTGAAGGATTTTTGTCAAAAAAGAGGACTGGGTAAAATATAGCTTGGAGTACAAAGAAGCGTGTATCTCCTGGCCTTCAGTGGCCACCTACACTTATCCATAGCCATTGGCCCAGATGGAGATATTTGTTGCATAGTTGTACCCAAGTGGCCTTTTGGTTGGTCCACTGTTCAAACAATGAGTCAGACTTCCTTCCACAGCCTGGGGTACAGAGAAACCCTCAGGCTAAATGGGGAACAGTTAGGAGAGCCCTGGAACATCCACTGTCATATAAAATAATTATATTCCAAGTACATTTCCTAGTTTAGTACCTTTCATCATAGCTACTACTCAGGAGCTTCACCAATAAAAATACAGCCATATATACACAGACATGGAGTTATTGCCATTTTTTGCATGTCATGGGGTTTAAACACTTGGCCTTGGCAATGTCCCTCAGCTCCTTTGGCTCAAGGATAGCACTCTACCACTTGAGCCACTGCCCCACTCCTGTTTTTTTCTGGGATTCATTGGAAATGAGTGTCACAGACTTTGCTGCCCCAGCTGGATTTGAACCTGGATTCTCTACATCTCAGCCTCTTGAGAAGCTAGGGTTACAGGTGGTGAAAGACGCCCGAAGGCGTGGGGTGTCCTTCAATCTGAAGAGACCCTTCCCCAAGGAACAACGAGACCACTTGTGCGGATGCAAACAGCAAGAGGTTTATTCGGGCATGCCTCGGCTCCCAGGTGCACTCAACCTCGAGATCCACAAGGTTCGGGTTGAGTGTCTGGGAACCGGTTACACGGGTACCCGGGGCGACAGAGTCTATCGGGAGACTTGCGCGCCAAGTGCCTGAAAGCACCCTATTTTTATGGGCAGCAGAAGCGAGGTTACAGAAGCGAGATGCCTGGTTACAGGGTATTGATTGGTTAATTTCAAATTACGCTCAGGGTGAGGATTGGTCAGGTTACGCTGGCCAGATGGGGTAGGTGGGGTTGGGGGAAAGCTGACGTGTCGGTACTTGCCCTGACAAGTCTGTGCTGGTCGCTATGCTCCGAAACTGTTCGTTCCCTAATTTTGACAAGTGATTTATTACCTCCTGCCCTACCCTGCTATTAGAGCTGAATTTTACAGGAAGGGACGGGTGGGTCGGCTATTTTCCAGGAATGTCTGGTTTTAGGGCATGTAATGACTTGCCTGTGTCCTGCTTCGCTCTCTTAGGTATGCAGGGGAAGGGGCAGCAGTTTTCCTTAAAGGGCTCAATGGGGGGCTCAATGGGTGAACATATACTGGAGTCTGGGGTCTTTCATTCCCCCATTTTCTTTTTGCCTGAATGAAATCCTTCATTCAACTGGAGATCCCTCCGTTAATTTAAGTTGATGATATTGTGGGGTTAATACTAGGGCCTGTACGACCGATAGGCGGTCCTTTACAAATTGTATTAAGCGATTTATGATGCAAGGGCCTAAGGTGAGGGTTAACAAGAGTAGTATTAGCGGTCCCAATAAGGAGAATATTAAGGTAGTGAACCATGGGGACCGGTTCCATAATCCTTCGTACCAGCCTTGTTGGGATGCTGACTCTTGCTGTCTTTTGTCTAATCTTTCTTTGAGTTTGTCTAGGGTCCTGACTCCGTGTATCAATTTTATACCAGCTGTACTTGTAAGCTCCAATTTTAAGACATACTCATACCATTTGCGACATACTTAAACTTTCTGAGGTTTGTCTTAAAGACAATCCTTACTTTTCAAATTTCCCCAATTCTCTTTCCAAGGCTTTCTTTACTTCCTTCTTTCTTTACAATTCCTTTCCCAAGGCTTTCATTACCACCCTCTTTCTTTACAATCTCTTGACCATCTTTGTGGCTGTAGTTTAAAACTGCCCAATTTTCCTTTGGCTTGCGGAACCTTTATCTTAGAACAGCCTTAAGGCACCACCGTGATGCAGAAGCTTGCTAGATTTTAAGGCTAAGAGTATTACCTCTATTGATAACACACTCAGGTTATTACCATATCAAAGTCAAACTAGGCTGTGAACATAGAGTGGATTTCCAGTTACTATGCACTGAAGTGCCTAAGACAAGCAAGCCAGTGATATCCTTGTCCCCAATATCCACTGTGGGAAGAAAGGGTTTCTGGATATCACCCAAAAGAATGTCCCACAAGATCTTAGATTTAGCAGCAGTCAACCATGAAGCAGACTTAGGTGATGGAATCAAGCAGGAGTTCCTCCAAGTAACTGTCAGGCCGTCGTTGAACTTTACCCATTAAGGTGTACAGCAGCAGCAGCAGCAACCGGAACAGCAGGGTCTCTCAGTGGCTCCAAGGGACTGTCGTCACACCTCATGCTGGGCTGTAAATTCCTACACAGACTGGTTAAAGATACATTGCCTAGGCTTGGCAGGCTTTGATCCTGTTGGTTAAGATCTTTTAAACAATAGCTCAGGACAATTTGCCAAAATCACAACTTTTTACTAACCAGATATTTTTGTAAATAGACACAGAAGGCTTAGTCTTGTAACCATCTCTGACAAATGCAGTCTCCACACCTTGCACACCTACAACAGTTAACACTATTTTTTTATGTCCTTATTAAAAATTATTTTATCTATTTCGCCTCATTTTTCCAAAACTGACTCTGGACTCTTGATCTTAAAATAGGGGTAGAAGGGCGAAGGTCCATCTTCTGTAACTTCTTCAAGCTGACTTTAGGGGCGTTGATCTTACCTAGCCAGGAGCCTATAACCTTAGCCTATTTTACAAAGAGGCCATCAGGGTTAGAAGTCATTAAGAACAATATTTAACTTTTGACAACTGCACAGACCTTTTCTCCAGCTATAGCAGTATAGCTTGTTTAGCACTCTGGTTTGTAAAAGCATCTTTCTGGATGACTTAGGAATGTGATCTCTAGTAACCCTAACACAATGCCTGAGTTACCTTTGCAGGCCTTTAGACAGATATCAATAGAAACACACTCTCAGGTTTACAAACTTTTTCCTGAGAAGATGAATTTCATGTAACTGGTGTCAGCTCAATATTACTGCCAATTAGAGCTTTTGGCACATAAAGGGGTTAAGATTTAAACTACCCCCCACATTTTATAACATTAGCTTTTTACTATCACAGAGGACTGGCAAGTTCCTGTCCCTTACAAGGTAGTCATGAACATTAGGCATGCTTCCAAACTATCTTCCTATGACCTCCCGGCTCTGATCAGTTTTGAAGGGCCACGCACAAATGACTCTAGGATCTGACACTTCTGCCATCCAAGCAGTGGCTTACTGCCTCTGGATGCTCCACCATTGCTTTTTGTCCCAGGAGTGTCTTCTCTACATTGGGATAAATGCCTCATTGGCATTTTCCTTAGCTGGTTGCTGGACTTGAACTCAGGGCCTGAGCACTGTCCCTCAGCTCTACAGCTCAAGGCTAGCACTCTGCCACTTTGAGTCCCAGACTCGGGGCTTGAATGCTGTCCCTTAACTCTTCAGAACAGGGCTAGTACTCTGCCACTGTGAGTCCCAAAGCATTTCTGCTTGCTCTTTCAGCACTCTGCTGGCTGAGTAGAGGTGACAGTCTCACAGGGACCTTTTTGTGCCCGGGCTGGCTTTGAACCAGTTTGCAGATCAATGAGTCTTACAAAAGGCCATTTTACTCCAATTAAAAGCAACAAGGTGGTCAACATAGAAGTAGCTTTTAAGCATGCTCTTACCTGAAACTTATTAAGAGTCAAAGTTACATCTGACAACTTGTAAGAATTCTCTGTGCTTTGCTTTGGGCTTGCTGGAAACTTGACAAACCTATAAGAGCAAACTAGAATAGCAATTATTTTGGTAATCCTAATTTTTCCTTTGTGCACATTGAGGCCAATGTCAAGAACAATTTTACATTTAAATTTTATATCCAAAAATTCATTCCCTATATATTTTTTTAACCTCTTATTAATCACCTTTAATATTTTATACTTTGGTTATTATTTGCGTTTTGAAAAGATCCCTTGAAATCTTGAGGCCAAGTGTTACTCATTGCCTCTTGGCTGCTTGTTTTAAAACAGACACACATTAAGATTTTTAAACTCAAATGACAATTTTCCTTAATGCAAGAATTACAGTCACCTTTACTATACCACAAAGCTAGATTTAACATCTTTATAACTTTTAAAAACATCCTAATTGTAAAACATAATTGAAAGTAAGCCACATTATACAAATAACTTTTTACCCTCTTTTTAAGGCCTTCCTAATTTTAATGTTAACACATCCAAGGGAAAGTTTAGCAATACTAATCAGATTATCACATCATTCATTTTAACCATCATGTTTTCAGTGCCTATCTGCAGGGAAAAGAGACAGAACAACGATGGGCCACTTGGCCCCTCCTATGGAATAGGCAGGCACACACCCAATCTGGCTCTTTAGGGTTAGATGAACTGCGTTTGTGCCAGTTTGCCTCATCATGCTTGGACTCCTCCCAGGGCCTGTCCCACTGCATGACCAGCTGAACTGCACTTCTACTTGTTCACCCTTCACCCCTAAAGATAGGTCTTCTGTTGGTTTCTAAGTTTTTCCCCGTCTCTTCTCTTGGTTCTCAAATGAAATACAGTTTTAGATAGACAGAACAGGTAACATCTTTGACAGTGTTAAACTAACCTTTACATTTAAATTTCTAATATTTATCCCCAAATTTTAGCCAAGGGAATTAGACCCCAAACAGCCAATGCATTTTTGTTAAGCCAGATAACTTGATTACAGTATAAACAGACTTATGCATTTTAAAATATTAGTTTTTAAAATACCAGATTTTCTAATTTGCAAGTTAAAGAACCTTTTAAAAAGCCATTTAAAACAATGTGAAGATTTTTAAAAAATTTTTGGTAATGTCCAAACCTCATAACCTTTTGAATTTTTAAATTTAAACTCACCCAATTGTTACAGCATGCTGACAATTTTTTATCTTTGAACACGTTCACAGACACACACAAAACACACAGATCTTAAAGCGCGCAAAAATCAAAATCAGTTGTACGTACACTTTCTAAAGGTTTTAAACAAAAAATTTAAGACAGTATTTCTTTTAGAACTATGTACCTTTGTTGTGCTTCATTTTCACAGAGTTTGCTTGTTAGCAAGGCTTTTGAATCTCTTCTGAGTTGGAGGAGGGCTGAGGGAGGGAGTCACCTAAGACTAAACTGGCCTGATTTTTTTAACCCAATTTTAGACAGAACTAGCTGAGAAGTCCAAACCAGGTACACAGCCTTCTATGCCCTTTCCTCTCCTCCAGCAGCCTCCACTGGGAGAAGGTGCAGCCTGAGGCTTGAAGGGAACCAAACTAGCCCAGTAACCTTCCATGCCTCACAGGGAGGGTGGGCATAGCAGGTCTGTGACCAAGCCCAGCTGGAACTTTTATTCCCTCAGAGATGTTTAAATAAATAAATAACAAAAACACAGATAAACACAAAAACCAAGGATCCACATTTAAACTGGTACCAATTCTAAAAACAGGACTAGACAAGAACTGAAGGCTGAGTTGGGGACTAATGGGCCCCAGTTTATCCCTACCGGAACTCTGTGCTGTTCTCACTCAGCAAGCTGAATCCAGAGTCTGCTGGGTGAGCCTGCCACACTCACCCAGAACTTTCCTACCCCATAAAACAACACACTAAAGTTAACAAGACAAACATGTGGCCACAAAGACAAAATCAAGTCTCAGTGAATGGGGCGACATCTCACCACCATTCATTTACCAGGGGACTCAACCCCCCTACTCACCTCCGGAGGATTTTTCTCTTAGAGTCCTGCAGACGTTGACCCAGGGGCCTTCCAAGGCAGAGGCGAATTCCCAGTCATCTTGGGGCAAGGGAAGGAAGTCCCTAGCGGCCGTTCCCTCAGACTGACAGGTTCTCCCCCATGCTCAGACCCCCGAGCCAAGGCCCGAGGCTAAGATCTAACTGAGGCCACCTGCAGATGGTCAGTGGCAATTTCATAATTGACAAATAAGCAAGTTCCCAAAACCTGACAATCTCGGCTCAGGCTGTGACTTCCAGTGATCTATAGTCAGACTTAAGGGGGTTGTTAGTTGCTGCCCCATCCCTTTAAGGACAACAAAACAGACAACAGAAACAATTAACACTAAACAGAAACACAAAAACAGACAGGCGCCAAACAGAAAAAGCAACTTCAGATGGGAGTGGCCGACCATGGCTAAACTCCCCGGGAAGGAGAGAGAGCTGAGGTTGGGAAATTGGAGAGGGAAGGAGTGGGGGAGAGAGCTGAGGGGCAGATGGAAGGGTTAAGGGGGTAGGGATTTGGGGGGCCGGGGTAGATAAGAAGGGTTTCATCCACGGGGGAGGTTCTAAAATAAGAGCTTCCCAAGTAACAATATAGGGGACCTGGTCTGGGTGTCCGTGCGGTCCCGGGTCCATGACTTTGGCCTTAACCTGTAAGGCAATGGTTAGATTAAAGGTTCCTTCCCGTGGCCAGCCACAGTTGAAAGTGGGCCATTCTGATGAACAAAAAGTTATCCATTTTCTTTTCTTAACTTCTACTGAAAGATTGTGAGCTGACGTTTGTACCTCTCTCCAATGTTGTAGGGTTAGGGAGAGAGGGGTCGTGACAGTTTGTCCCATTTTAAAACTGTTAACGAACACAAAAACAACAATACAGACCACAATACAGACTACACTTAGCTTCGCTGCGCGCTGTTGTTAACAAACCAAAAGCAAAACCTGATGGAGGCTTGTTTGGGTTTAACCTAAGGAGTAACACAAGCTTATTAGCAGTAACACACTCTCCCAGATTCCCCACAGCGAAGGCAAAGGCAGCAAACCAACAGAAAAACAAACCACAGGGGCAGCAGCAATGCAAGCAACCAAAACTCTACAGCAAACAACATTACAAATTATAACTGGTCACGCTACTTTGTCGCTGCGCGGTTTCGACAATCAGCCGAAGGCAAAAACCAGGCGGAGACTGTTTTGAGAGTCCGGATCTCTCGTCTCCTAGGCAAATCATGCGTCTAAAAGAGGACTGAGTTCCAGATGGGCCACTTTTTCAGGCCACCCTGATGAGCCACTTTTTCAGGCTCCCTGACGGGCCAATATTTCAGGCCACCCTGACGGGCCAATATTTCAGGCCACCCTGATGAGCCACTTTTTCAGGCTCCCAGAAGCCCCCAGGACGTCTCCTGGGGACCGCGGTCGGGAGTACGAGCTCGTCAGCTCCTCCACGGGTCCGCCTGATACAGACGAGAACGGCCGAACTCACCAGATTCGCAAGCGCACAGTAATTGGCCACACGTGACTTCAGACAGCACACAGACAGCACACAGACGACACACAGATGCTGGCCAGCTTACCTCCCGAAAATGGGTCGGTGGTCCCTGGGTGGGGGTCTCTATCCCGGACGAGCCCCCAGATGAAAGACGCCCGAAGGCGTGGGGTGTCCTTCAATCTGAAGAGACCCTTCCCCAAGGAACAACGAGACCACTTGTGCAGATGCAAACAGCAAGAGGTTTATTCGGGCATGCCTCGGCTCCCAGGTGCACTCAACCTCGAGATCCACAAGGTTCGGGTTGAGTATCTGGGAACCGGTTACACGGGTACCCGGGGCGACAGAGTCTATCGGGAGACTTGCGCGCCAAGTGCCTGAAAGCACCCTATTTTTATGGGCAGCAGAAGCGAGGTTACAGAAGCGAGATGCCTGGTTACAGGGTATTGATTGGTTAATTTCAAATTATGCTCAGGGTGAGGATTGGTCAGGTTACGCTGGCCAGATGGGGTAGGTGGGGTTGGGGGAAAGCTGACGTGTCGGTACTTGCCCTGACAAGTCTGTGCTGGTCGCTATGCTCCGAAACTGTTCGTTCCCTAATTTTGACAAGTGATTTATTACCTCCTGCCCTACCCTGCTATTAGAGCTGAATTTTACAGGAAGGGACGGGTGGGTCGGCTATTTTCCAGGAATGTCTGGTTTTAGGGCATGTAATGACTTGCCTGTGTCCTGCTTCGCTCTCTTAGGTATGCAGGGGAAGGGGCAGCAGTTTTCCTTAAAGGGCTCAATGGGGGGCTCAATGGGTGAACATATACTGGAGTCTGGGGTCTTTCAGTGGGAGCCACTGACACCTGGCTTTCTTTTCTTATTTTTTAATTTTGAAAATGTGAATGCTTTAACAGTGTCATTCCAATGTTTTGAATTTGTAACCCATGTTTTTTATAGCTACTTTCTCTGAGAAGGATTTTCTCACCTCATCTTTCACTTTGGAAATAGTTTTCAAACTAAATGGGAGAAATGACTGTCACAGGAATTGGGAGAAAATGTCAGTACAACTTGCCAATTCTGTCTCATAGTATCAATTTGCAGCCCATTTACTGTCTCAGGACAAGAGGACTGAAAGCTGGAGTGGTCTTCATTCTATTGTATCATTCCTTTTGCCTGTAAAATGATCTAATAGTTGTTATTTGTGTCCCCAGCCTTAAGTATCTATAATATGATAGAGGCATCTTCATGTTTCTATTTTTCTCTAATCTTTGTCAAGATTTAGACAAAGATTTGTACAGAGCAGCTCTTCAGTGAATCCCTTGAAAAAAGCTACTTTAAGAGTCCTCAGAAAGAGCACAGCCTAGAGGCTGTCTTCCCTATGCTCCGTGAGGTCATGGGTCAGTCTCTGTTGTTGGCCATTATTGAAGATAGTCACAGAGCTGTCCTTGGTCATACAGTCAGGTTACAGAGCTTAGCCAGGACTTAGCTGACATCAGAAAACTGTAGCCCAGATTCCAGAGATCTTTCCTTTACACTGCCTTACTTAAACTACCTATGCTGGCTTAATAAATTGCTCTGCCCATTGGCCACAGACATGACAGCTGTCCATTTGCTGTTTTGTGTTGTTGTTATTTTTTTTGTTTTTTGGTCAGTAGTAGGGCTTGAACTCTGGGCTTGGGCACTGTCCCTGCACTTTTCAGCTCAAGGCGAGTGCTCTACCACTTAAGCAACAGCGCCACTTCCAGTTTTCTAGTAGTTTATTGGAGATAAGAGTCTCACAGACTTTCCTGCCCAGGCTGGCTTTGAACCGTGATCCTCAGATCTCAGCCTGCTGAGTAGCTAAGATTACAGGTATGAGCCACCCCGCCCATCTCCATTTGCTGTTTTGAATATCTTATGCTGTCATTCTGGTTTG